>NW_024341893.1:864492-957632 GCF_902729225.1 Pteropus medius | reverse complement strand
ACCCCGCCCCGCCAATCTCCCTCAAAATAACTCTTCGAGCTCCTGCTCTTAAAAAGTCCCAGAATTCTTTCTGGAAAACCCTCTACCCTGACATTCCCACATTCCCTTCAGAAGACCTACCTTCCCTACACACGCTTTTGAGGACTACTTAGAGGTTTCTCCTCATCTGAGCTCTCTGAGGAGTTATTCCTAAAAAGACCTCTGTCACCCTGCTCCAGTGTGCATCTAAGATCTCTCTCAGAAGACCACACCTCCTCAGACAACCTTTAGAGAATTTCTCCAAAATTGCCCTACATCAACAACCCCAACCCCCAGCACTTCGTGAGATTTCCTCAAGATTCTCTCTCAGATTCCCCCTCTGATATCCCCAAGAAACCTTATTCAGGACCCTATCAGATTTACCCCTTTTAGAACCCCTATTTATACCCTCTCATTTCCATTCTCTTTCCTCTGAAATAAGCTTAGAGGTCTTTCACAGATCTGAGCCTCCTTCCCCTGTTTTCCCTTAATAGGCCCCAAACATCCTCCACACAGCCTCCCCCAAGAGGCTCCATGTCCCCTTTCAATAAAAAGCTCAAGAGACACCCTCACCCTTTGAAATCCTAACCCTCTGAGACCTATCTCTCAGACCATTTTTCTTGGGTTCTACCCTCATAGACCCCCTTCTCCCTTCAGATCCTCCCTTTAGAGATTGAGAGACCCTTAACACTCTCCTTAGAGACTATTTGAGGACTCCCCCAATTTTCCTTTCAGAAGCCGCCTATTTCCTTTTCCCATTTGAGGGCTTCCTCGCTAAAGAATTTCTTCCCCTATAGCAGTAGTCCTTGGAGTGTGCTCCTTGGACCAGCAGAATCTGCGTCACCTGGGAACTTGTTAGAAATGCAAATTCTTAGGTTCCATCCCAGATCTACTGAATTAGAAAACCTGGTAGTTGGACCCTCCTAGTGATTCTGATGCATGCTCAAGTTTGAGAACCACCTGCCCTTTAGGAGGATTTCCCTTTCTCCACAGAAAGCCCCCAAAAGATGTCTCAAGGTATGCCTCTGTGCCCTGACACCCACCCCTATTTTCTTGGGAGTACCCTTTGTGAAGTACCCATCCTCTGGACTTACCCTCTTACCAGTGGCATCTGGCTTCTCCACAAGTTTACCCCACCTTCTGAGCAATTACTTCAGAGTCTACCTTTAAATGGTTCCCTTTCAGATCTTTCTCAGCACTTTCTCCTGGCTTCCCCTCCAGCCCTCCAACCATCCCCCCAGCCCTTGGTCCTGCTTCAAATTGCTACCTCCTCAAACACACGTGTCCATCTATTCTCAACTGTTCCTCATCTATCCTTCTCCACATAGGTACCCTCCCCTTAAGGCACCTGCAAGTCTTTTCAGTCTCTGTGTCTTACTGCCAAGAGTCCTTCACTGTACTTCTTAGAGCACCACTCACCTTTTTTGTAGTTTTTCATGTACTTGCCCACTCACCCTTACTGGACTGGGAGTTTGGAAAATACTGGGATGTGGCTCGTTCCTCCCTGACTCGCATTAGGTGGGATCTATCCTCTGTAAGTTATTGAGAATCATTGAAAAATGGGCAGCTCTTCTTGTGTTTGGCTAGAAATCTCTTAAGTTCCTCAGATCTTATTCTCTATTCAGGTTCAACACACTTTCCTGCCCCTTTCTCCCCTCCACTCTACCCAGCCCCTTTTGCCTCTCCTCCAAGGAGAGGCTGTCTGCCCCACCTGCTCCTGTCTGTGGGACCTTTCTTTGTGCTTTGTCCTGATTCTGAGCTACCCAAATCCTATTCCTGCTCTGGGCTCTGAACTTTCTACAAGGGGTTCTATTTCTTTCTAGGGTCGAGAAGAGGAAACAGATCGCAGGGTAAACACTGGGACCTGCCTTCAGGGAGCTCACAGTATAGTAGAGGGGTCAGGCAAGTACATAGGGCAGAACGTGACATACAGATTATATGTTGTGGAAGTTCCACAGTGAGAGGAGTGCTTTATCTGGAAATACTTCATAGAAAAGGTGGTATTTGGGCTGGGTGGTGTTCCACAGGAATTGGGACAATGATGAGTAGCCTTCCAGGCAGAGGAAACAGCTTATGCAGTGGGTCAAAGACAAGAAAGCCTCCCCATATCTCAACCATGGCATCTCTTCTCTTCTCCTAAAGGACAGAGATGAAAGAAAAGAGATCTCTTCCATCTGCATTGTATTTGCCAGCTGCACTTTGACGCAAAGTAATAATATTAATGACTACTGTTTTTGAGTAATTGTTATCTGGCAGTCACTGTTTAAGTGCTTCACATATATTGTCTCATCTCATTCACAGGAACTCTATGAGGTAGGTAAACTACAATTATCCCTATTTTACAAAGGATGAAATTGAGGACAGGTGGCACAAATAGAAGCTCTCTGATCTCTGTCCACCTCCAGATGATAGTGTCTGGAGTCAGTGAGTTGGATTTTCTGTTCAGATAGGATTGGAAGCAATAGGGCATCATAGTGTAGTGGTTAAGTATGCAGACTCTGGAGCCAGACAGGGTTTACATACCACATCATCACTTACCAGTTTTGTGACCTAAGACAAGTTATTTAACTTCTCTGGTCCTCAGTTGTCATGGCTAAAAAAATGAAGGTAATGATAATATCCTACATCCTAGAATTATTATACGGATTAAATAAGTTAATACATATAAAGTACTTAGAACAATGCCCAGCACATGAGTTCTCAGTGTTAGCCCAAAAAAAAACCCAAAAAACAAAAAAACAAAACTCATCAGCCAGGACTCTAAAGGCATAAGTGACAGAACCTTAGCTTAAACTAGTTTAATCAAAAAAGAGAATTAATTGGCTCCACTTAACCAAAAAGTCTAGAGTTAAGATGGCTTCAGACCTAACTGCATCCAGTTCAATCTCCTCAGTAATCTCTCCCCATTTCTCCAGTGACTTAGCTTTTTACTCAGCAGTAAAAAGCGTTCTGCTTGTGGCAACAAAGATGTACCTCAGCACCCCAGGCTTAAATCTTACCTCCTTAGGGTCCTCAGTGGAAAGAGAACTTTTTCCTGAGAGCCCCAGTTTGAAAACAGTTTTTTCCTGAATAAATGTGAGTTGATGACAGAAGATCCTTAGAGACATATTTTGAGTTCTTTACTCTGGAACTCTCACTTGCTGAGCCAGATGAGACCGATAGCATCCCATGATCTTTCTGAGCATTGAGGAGTCCCCTCCTCACTGTTCCCCAGCCCCAATCTATGATTGGTTGGATCTAGAGAGAGTTTATGGCTAGTCCGACCCTACTAGACTTTCCTTTGAGATCTCACTGGGTGAGACAGGAATAAGATGACTGGCTTGGTTTGGTGGTAGCCTCAGGGCAGAGGAATCAAGGAGTATTGGTGTTTCGTTTCCTACCTCAGCTTTAGGTTTCCAGGGCTCAGAAATTTGGAAGAGAGTTAAATAGATTACTGTGAGTAGAGTTTTGTTTCATTTTTGTGTAAACTTGTTGAATAGAGTGGTTGAAGGCAAGTCACAGAACAGCACTATATAGAGTATGCAAATCTCCAATGTCTCTAACAATTAAACAATTTATGGAGGCATTTTTCTAGGTCCTGGAGATAAAGCAGTGAATAAAACAGTCAAAGTCTTGCAACTCTTGGAGCTTATATTCTGATGGGGGGAGAATATATAAACAAGCAAAAGAAATCAGGTAGTGAGTGATGTGTGCTATGATAGAATTAAAACAGTAGTATGAAAGAGGATGGGGGCAGCCACTGTACACAAGGTGATCGGAATTGGCCTCTGAGGAGATAGCAATTGAACCTTATAACCTGAAAGGTGAGAAGGCACCAGTTATGGGAAGATCTAGTAGTGGGGCATTCTAATTCAAGCATTGTTATATATGAAGAAAGGACTACTACAAGGTGGAAAATTTTTTCAGATATTTATTGAGGATCTGTTACGTGCCAGGTGCTTTGCTAGGAATTGAAATGTAGCCGTGAATAATACAGCCACAGTATTCCCTTCCCTTGTGGGTCTTAACAGTCCAGGCATTTCTGGAAGAGCTGTAGCCTTTGAAGAAATACCTTTTGATGATGATTTCAGACCAAAGACTCCTACTGGGGAGATGAAGAAGTTTGGGGCATACACGAACCCAGATCTGATTGATGAGGAGGAACCAGCCATATGATCTGGAGAAGAGCATTTTAGATAGAGGGGTCAGCAAGTGCAAAAGCCCTGAGATGTGTTCAGGGAACGGCAGGAGACCAGTTGTGCCTGGAGAATAAGTGAAGCAAAAGGAGCAGGGGGTTAGGTTGACAGAGGCCAAATCATGTGGGGCCTTGTAGGCCATAGTGAGGAATTTACGTTTTCATTTAAGAGGATTAGGAAGCTATTCGAGGACTTTTAAAGTAAGACAGTGATAATCTGATTTTTTTTTCTTTTTAGAAAGTTCACTGATTTCTGCAAAGAAAAAAGATGAGCAAAAATGGAAGCAGGAGGCAAGTTAGGAGGCAATACATTTGTCCAGATAAGAAAGGATGACGACTTGAATATATTTGTGGTAGTAAAAATGAAAAGAAGCAGATATGTTTTGGATATAGAGAACACAGGGCTTGATGATGGCATTAGAGAATGAGAGGAATCCAGGATGATGACATATAGCTAACAACTTTTTGAGAGTATTTATGCCTCACAACTCTGAGAGTGATACTATTATTAAACCCATTTTACAGGTGAGAAAACAGGCACAGCAAGGTGAAATCACTTGCCCAAATTAAAGAATGTAGTAAGTGGTAGGGTTATATTTCCAACCCAGGCAGTCTGGTCCCAGAGCCAATTGAGTTTTGGGAAAGAAAAAGAAGGGCATTTTTAACTGACATTAAGGAAAAAGAATTATCAAGACCAGATGAATAGATCTTATGAAAGAAAGAGTCAAAGATGACCCAAGAAATACTGATTTGTCCACGGAGAGGTAATAGTTGAATCTGCTATAGTTGATTACATTCTCAAGTGAGAGGACATGTGTAAGGAGAAGGAAACGTGAGCCAAAGGTAGTTTTAGTGGGGAGAGGTCACACATTTAAGTAGGAGAAGTAAAAGAGAGCAATACATTTGAAGGAGGTGGGCGGCCAGAGTCGGGGGGATACTGGGAAAGGGTGAACACCAGCTTCTCTAGTCCTGGGTTTCCCAGGGCTCTAGGCTGTGTTATCTTCCAGTAGGACCTGCCTGGCTTTTTCCCTCCTCTCCCTCTTTTCCCCAGGACCATTCATGCAAAAGCCTCAGTCGTGGCTGAGGCAATAGTTTGCATATTTTGTGTGCATATTTCAGGAGTTTCTGAAAATAATGGTTGGTTTTTACGAGAGAGAAGTTGGGCTCCCTTGGCTTCTGATATTCTGTTCTTCCCAGGTCAGGATAGTGAATTAACCTAAGGTAACTAGCCTGTGAACTTGTTCATGAAGTGTGAGTTCCTCAAAGCCCCAGGGGATGCTGTAGAAGGGCTAGGAATAGGTAGCAAGGCTAATAGGACCCCCTTATTTATCCGGAGATGTTGGCATTAAAGAGTGTACCCTTAAGCCCAACTTCTTAAGCAGTGGAAGGGAACTTACAGGAGACTAGCATTATTCTCAGAACAAGTAAGCTCTAAAGCCAGACTGCCTGCCTTAAAAAATCTCAGCTGCATCCAGTCTTGGATAAGTGACTTAACCTTCTCTGCTTCAGTTTCTCCATCTATAAAATGTGGATAGTGTTATATACATATATGTGAGGTAGATATAGATTATATAGTTTTGGATTAATTGAGCTCATCCATGGAAAGCTGTTAGCGTAGGGTCTAGTACATGATGCTTAATGTATGATGTATGAAGACAAGCATCATGCTAGGTATTTTTATATACATGATTTCATTCTTTCTACAAGCTCCACTGATGAAGAAACTTTGAATTACTTGCCAAAGGTCAACACAGCAAGTGAGTATCAGCAGGGGTACCCAAGTTTCAGCCAGGTCTCACTGACTCCACAGTGCTGCTTCTAATGGAGGAGAGTTGACCCCCAAAGGAGCCTCCTGTCTGCGGGCCACATCTCACTCTTTGGGGCCAAGGAAGGAGCCTAGTGGGCCGTTTTTCCTGGAACCTCATAGCCAGTTTTTGGCTCCATTTCCCACTCTGCAGGGTTAGTAGATGCTTCCAAAGAAGGTTACTTGGTCCCTTAGAAAGCAAAGGGACAGCAATATTGTTGGGCTGTTTGAGAGACTTCTGTAGGGGTTCCCCTTTTGTGTCTTTCCTCAAAGGCAGAGAGTCACTTTTGATAACGTGAGGGCAAAGAGATCAGAGCAGTGGTGAATTCTATTTTGTATAGGTGCTGTTAAAGCTTTTTCAACTTTAAATGATGGAAACCCACCTCAAACTGGCCTTAGCAAAAAATAAATTTATTAGTCCATATAAACTGAAAAGTCTGCGGTGTGGAGGTAAAGTGGGGGAGCTTTAGGCTAGCTAGATCTAGCTCTTCAGATGGCGTGAACGGGTCTCTTTATCTGCGCTCGTCTCTTGACTCTGCCTTCATCTGTGTTGGCTTCATTCGAAGGCATGCTCTCACTGCGAGGTACCAGAAGTAACCAGCCACTTCAGGAGGTGTGTGATCTGAGCAACCTGAGAACTTATTTTCCTTAGTAGTTCCAGCAAAAGTTCAGGGAGGACTTTCCTTGTCCACGCTTTACTCCTTGTGTACTCCTGGGTCCAAGAAAGATAGTTAATTCTGCAAAGGGAACTTAGGGGGCTAGTACTAGAAGATAGGAATGGATGTTTGGCAGGCAAATCCACCAGAATTCATCACAGTAAGATGCTACCACAGTAAGGTACCTTGGAGTAGTCAGTGCTGATGCCTCTTCCCTGGCCTGTCTCACCAAGCCAGGTCTTCCTTTCTCACTGCTGCCAAGCACCCAGGATTGGAGGTAGCTGGGGGCCTCTAGCCCTTTGATGGAAGAAGTCCTCCACTTCAGTCACTATCCAGATCAAAGACGCAGCATCCTCCTTCTATCCAGAACATTTTCCTTTAAGGATGATTTTTTTAACAACACATTCTTAAAACTGTTACCTAACGCCCCAGTGTTTACCAAGGACTGTCTGAGCCATCCTTGGCACTAGATCCTACCAGTCACGTTCCCTGAGCAGTGGGGTGGCTTGAAGGTGTGAACAGAGAGGGATAGTTAACAGACTTCTCATCTTTTCCCAGTGTGTGTCCATCTGGTCAAAAGACCGAAGGCCATAGGAAAGCTTTGTTCTGTATAGTGGTTTATCATTCCTGTATTCATATGAATGAATTTCCAATACTTAAAAATAGAATTTCACTTAAAAATCCAGGTTTCTGGCTCCTCTTAAAAAAAATATCTAAGACCTGACAATACTGGACCCACGTGGCAGCAGTTGATTAGAGCTAACTTGTGACTTCTATCCTTAGGCAGGGTGGTGCTTTCCAGCCCACCACAGTCTTCACCACCCTGCTTGTTTAAAACCTGGTCTTGTAAAGCCATCATGTTTGAGACCCTGCTCTGTCCCAAGGCTTTGCTTCTAGCATTTGGCCTGGAGGAGGAAGCCGGATTAACGTTCAGTCAGCAGTTTATTTGGGGGGGGCACAGTGTTGTTGCTTAGGAAAAATGACCCAATAAAAGTTATAGGAAAGAGTGCACCACTTTGGTCTGTTTGGATTTGGTCACTTTTGCCATAAATGTTATTGGCATATCAGACTTCCCGTCACAAATGTTCCCTCTGAAATAGTAACATGTCCTTCTATCTTATGAGTTGCCACCCAGTGAAGGAATCCCTCCCACTCCCTAGGGATGTTCATCCAGCCTCCGCTTGACCACTTCCAGCAGCCAGAGAGCTTATTACCTCCTCACATGGCAGCCAGCTCCATTCTTGGACAGATACATTATTTTCAAATTCTTCCTTATGTTGAGGCAGCTGCTGTCTCCTTGGAACTAAAAGCCACAAAATGTTGGAGCTGGGAAGGGAAACTGATTTTTTTCAGGCACATGAGCCACCACTCATCCATCCTGCATCCAGGGCAAACATGGATCATCAATCATAGTACTCTTTCTCACTGAGCCAAGAAAAGAGTGCACTCTTAAATTTTTTAATTAAATTGCTCAAAACTTTACAGAAGTAATATGTGTTCACTTGTAACTGAGTAATGAAATAGTACAAAGTTATGTATTGGGAATATTAATCCTCCTCCCCAAGGCTAGCAATGTGAACAGTACATAAGATATATAAGCATTTTGTTTATGCCTTTTCCTTTTTATAAAAATGGCATATTGTGCATATTGCTATGCAGTTTATGGATATCCCTATAGGTCAGTAGGTGAAGATCAAATACTATATGTAGATACAGGGTTTTTGTTTTGTGGGTTATTTTGCATTTTGCTATCAGGATCCAACACATTTTTAATAGCTACATAATATCCCATTCTGTGAGGTGTACCCCAATTTATTAATCACTCCCCATTGCTTCATTTCTTCAGGATCCTTCTCAACACAGTGCTCCAGGCAGCCACTACCAATCGATTGGAGTTAGCCTGTGAGGTAAAAGCCATTTGTCATGTCCAATCCAGTCTAGCTCTGTATCTCACACATTCTAGAGAAGGGAAGCAGACTGGCTGAAAGATCAGAGTGAATCAGTGACTGGGGCAAGACTAGAACTAAATCATCTTGACTGTCAACATTTCTCATATCTCATGTCACTTCTCACTAAGGGCCATCACCCTAATGCTCTGGAGTAAATAAGTCCAGTTCCTCTTCTGTGTGCTACCCCTTCAGATATTCACGGTCACTGCTCCTGAGTCTCCTCTTCCCCAGGAGAAATTCCCTCAATACCTTCAAATTTTTCTCTAAGGACAAGATTTCCAAAACCCTTTACCATCTTGTGGGCCGTTCCTTCTTTCTTTCTCCTTGCTCATCTTTTTTATTCATTCATTCATCGAACGAATATATATTAGCACCTTCTATGTGGCAGTCATTGTTCTGAGTACTGAGTGACTGTACAGCTTGCATCTTAGTGGGAAGGGAGAAACAACAAGATATTTGAGGGTGTTGAATTCTAGAAGAAATAAAATACTGTTAACATACTATAATGACAGAGGGACTCTTTAGATTGGTCAGGAAAGATCCTTCTGAGGAAGTAACATTAAGCTGAGACCTAAGTGACAAGTAGGAGCCAGCCATGGATAGGTCAGGGGGAAGAGGATTCTAGAAAACAAGAAAGAACTTGGTACAAGATGAGGAGGGAGAGGCCACAGGAGTCTTGCAGGGCCTTGTAGGACAAGACAAGAAGTTTGGGTTTAGTGTAGGTTTCATTTAAGTGCAATGGGAAGTCACTGGAGGGTATTAAGCTAGGGAGGAAACATTTGATTTCTCCTTTAAAAAGGTATCTCGGGGGTCTGTTTAACTCGAAGCAAGGTTCATTTTCTCCCACACTTCTTATATCCAAAAAGATTGACAGCCAGGCCAGTTTTCCCTGTTCAGGGTCCCACAGAGGATCAGTGAATTGAGTCACAGCCATCGTCAGGTACACATCACGGTACTCCTCAGCAGGGCATAGAAGTTCAGGGAGATGGCAGTAGCTCCCTAAGACCTGAACCCAGGAGGTTCAATGGGTCTTTGTATGGAGTTCTCAGTGCTCTTGGCAGCCAGGGGGATGGAGCCCAGTGTGGTTTGGGGATGGAGCCAAGTGCACTGGTTGCATGAAAGGTATACGGGAAGTGTGAGTGGAGACCTGGAGCTACAGACACTTAGGAAAAGTTTTCGGAGTAGTGTCCAGAAACCAGTCAGCTGAAGAATAGGCCTGTTGTCCGCCCAGTTGACACAGCTTCTGTGTGATTTTTGCCTAAGAGGAATTCGGATACTTTCCTGCTTGGGAGGTTTTGAATTTTGATGTGTCCCCTTCTCAGGTTGACATCCTCTTGGCTCCTAGGTGCCTGGATGACACACTTGGATCTCTGGGAGCCAAGGGGACTTCCGAACCAAGAGGACTTGGGTCAAGATTAGTCTTTGGGGGAAGAAGAAGAGGGCTGGAAAAGAGTCACTACAGAGTACAGATAGGTAGGGTCTTAGACATCAGAGCCACGCCTTTTCCAGAGTGGGAGAGCTGGATTGGAAGAAGTGAGATCCCCGAGCCTTTTGGAGATATTTGAAAAATCCCCTGTCCACGCCCTTACCCTTAGATAGCTGTCCACAAGTACCTGAGATTTCCGCCGGGGTCACCACCCTACCACGCACCCACATTCTGGCTTTGTGAGTCTTAGCTTGAAATGATATAAAGAGTCCACAGGGTCCTTTCAGCAGGTGAGCAGTCACTTTGTCTGGCTCTCGGAGGAGGTTGCCAGAGACCAGCAAGGTCAGGGCATGTGCTTGGGGTCACATGTCTGCTTAGGTCACTTGGGGCCAGGTCTCCATTAATTCATTCTTTTTCCACAGTTTGCAGCCTCTTATTTCCCATTTTTGAAAAATCTCACTTTTAAATCTCTGCTTTAAATCTACTTCCTTTGGTCCTATGGCAGGCAGGCCTGAAGGGCAGCATCTTCTTCATCTAGGGGTAGGTTTCTTGAGTTCTAATCAAGAACTCTCTGGTTCGGGAGATTAGAGGGAGAGTCGGTTTAGCCTCTGGTGCTGGCTTCACCTTTCTCCAAGGAGCTCAGCACATTCCAAAGAGGAGATCCTGAGAAAGAAAGGCATGAGGCTTCTACCCCCTCAGCACACACTCACCAGGCTAGTTTCAGCCCCTTCATTTTATCTGACCCCCTTGCTTCCTGTTCTAGGAACCTGGAGAGGTGTGGCTGGACCAAGACCTCCCCCGATGTGAGCAAGTCTCCTCCTCCTCCCACCACCTACTTCCACCACGCCAGGCAACGTCCTCAAGCCCTGGCCTTCAGGGGAGAGGTAACAGGAACCCAGAGCCGAGACCATGTGACGGCGCTGGCCCTCGCCATCGCCGTCCCCCTCACCCTGGCCCCAGGCCCGGCACCATGATGTTCCGAGACCAGGTGGGCATCCTCGCTGGCTGGTTCAAGGGCTGGAATGAGTGTGAGCAGACAGTGGCCCTGTTGTCGCTTCTGAAGCGGGTCACCCGCACCCAGGCCCGCTTCCTGCAGCTCTGCCTGGAACACTCACTGGCGGACTGCAATGACATCCACCTGCTGGAGTCGGAAGCCAACAGTGCTGGTAAGTCTCCACCCCCAGAGTTGGGAGCACAGCAGGAGGGATACCTGCAACAGGAACAGATGTCAGATGGCTGAGGAGGCCCACCCATCAATGGTGCTAAGAAATGTGGGTTCTAGGCTTATTGGTGGGTGGGGAATCCCTGACCTCCCAGGTCATCATCATGGGTCTCCTGGGGCTTTGTTGCCAGCTATCCTCAGGTGTGGAATGGGGGCAGTACAAACTGGAAGCTACCCTAAGCAAAAAGACGATCATGTAGAGTGGCTTGTCTGGGTAGCTGAAAGGAACAGACTGAAGTCATTACCTATAAAACAGGGGTGGAAGGTGAGCATTAATTCATTTCTCAAGTTCCGAGACATCAGAGCTAGGAGGGAATTTTAGAACTCTTCGAAATTTACAAGTCACCTTATACTATTTAAACACATTAAACCCCGCCCCCGCCCCCCACCGCCCCAAAGGCAGGTTGGACTTAAAGCATAAACAGCTTCAAGAGAGTTTTAAATTTAAATATAGTCCATGTCAGTTCCCTAAGCACTCAGTAGAGAGGTGCTCTGTGTCTTATGAAATTGGCGTTGAGGTGGATAAACCAGACTTCTCTAGAACCTCTCCCTAGGGCCCCAGGCATAAATAGGAGTCGGGCCAGAGAACCATCTCTAGGGACACTGTGGAAGCAAATCTGGACTTTTGGGCCTCCACGGGCTTGGATGGAGAGCCGTTTCCACCATGAGAGGTAGGAGAGACGGAGGGCAGAGAAGAGGGCAAGTCGTGTGCACCTGAAAGCTAGCTGGAGAGGGGACCCAGGGACCCCATGTAAAGTGTGTCCAGACCCTTCCCACCTTTTTCCCTATAATAATAGTTCACACACTGAGCCCTTACAGCAAGCCAAGCACTGGCTTTACTTGTTCAGTAACTTTGAAAGCAGTGTTGTTCTTCGGTGGCTCTAGAGTCAGACTGTCTAGGTTTGAATTCTAGTTTTGTCACTTGCCGTGTAACCAAGTAACTTAACCTTTCTGAGCCTTGGTTTCCTCATCTCTAAAATCAAGATGGTACCTGTGCTTACCTTCTAGGGTGGTTGTGAGCTTTGAGACTAGCGCCTGGCATGTAGTAAATACTCAGTAAATGTTGATTGTTGTTTTTATTGTGAATAACTCATTAGTCCTCACAACAACCCCATGAGATAGGTACTGTTATTATCCCCATTATATTGGTGAGGAAATCAGCATGGGCTGCTAAGATTGGGATTTGGGGAGCCACAAAGCTGCCTGGCTTCCCTCATCTCCCCAGGCCTACCTGACAGCACCAGTCACCGTTATTTCACCCAGTTTTTATGAACAAGTCACAGAAGCGCCATGGTTGTAGGAGAAGATGGTTCTTCAGGTTAGAAGTCACACTGGCTTAAGTCCCAGTCTGGTGAACAATGAGCAGCAAGAACCCGGCTTAGCTGCAACAGGCTCAGAGCTCAGCCATTTCACACCCCTCCCACTCTCCCGACCAGGGAGGGCTCCCCTCTGCTCTAGCACCGCAGGAGTTCTGTGGTTATAGAATGGCTCTGCCCCTAGAGTAGGGGCTTGTTTGGGACAGGCCAGTTTCTTACATAGCTTTGTCACACATCCCCACTGCCCCATCCTGAGCAGGCAGTTGGATGAGCACTGGGTACCAACCTTGGCTATATGTCAGCATCACCAATAGTGCTTATCGTATTTATTTATTTATTAGGGCATTTTGTTTTTGCTTTTGGTTTTCAAAACTTATAATAAAATCAAACCATATGGAAGATGAAAAGTGAGATCTCCCTTCCAGAATGTTCCCAGTTCGTGTACATTTTATGAGATAGTCTGCACATGTGTGAGCACATACATGTTCTCCATCCAGCTTTTTCATTGTTTTGATTGTTTCGACACACAGAACACTGTGCATATTAACCAGTTCGCTTTTTTCACTTATCAATATAACTTAAATTCATTTCCATATTCGGCAGATACACATGTACCTCGTTGTTATTAACAGCTGCTTAATAGAATAAGTAATGTTTATAGAGCTATAATGTATCAGGTAGTGCTTTACCTTTATTACTCATTCGACCCTCACAGCAGCTTCGTAAGATAGGTCTTTTTATTTCCTCATTTTACAGAGGAAAATGAGACAGGTCTGGAGAGGTTTAGTGACTTGGCCTGGGTCATAGAACTGGTTGGAGGTGGAGATAGAATTTGACTTAAAACTCTTGCTCTTGACCAGCAGGCTCTACCGCGTGGGATGTTCATCCTCACTCTTACAAACAGTGCTATAATGAGTACCCTTTAAGTATTTCTAGAATAAGTTCCTAGAATCTGTGGGACTCCTAGTTTGAAGTTATGTGCATTTATAGTATTTGTTGTTACCACGTTGCCCATGAAAGACATGGTACACATTATACCAAAAACACCCAGATAGTTTGCATTGGTATGTTGGAGGCGATGCCTAGCCAGGGTTGAGAATTGCTATGGAATGAATTGACTAATGAAAATATATGAATCAAGGTCTTTATCCACAGTCCCATGTCAGATGGTGAGACTATAACAAGCTGATACTTAGATGGAGAGGTAGGGTAAACTTACAATGAGACATGAGGAAGTGCCATGGTATATTCCTGAGTCAGCAGGAAACCTGCCAGGATTAGCATGACTGGAGAGAAATTCTCTAGGGCCTTGAATGCTTCTTTCCTGATAGATAGAAGGGCTCTAATACTAAGGAGGCCTTTGTCTCCCGACTTGCTCCCACTCACAAGTAGAGCAGCCACCCCGCCTTATTTGTGGAGGGAGATACTTCCTGGGCTTGGGGGCCTGCCTCATGGAAGGGGCTGTGCATCCTCTGTTTCTCCTTCTCTGTTCATTATGGCCTTCCCATTCTCTTGTGTTTCTCATATTTGTATCATTGGCAGAATCACCTGGTAGAGAAGGAGACGACTATTAAAATCCAGATTCCTGGGCCCCTTACCCAAACCTACTAAATTAGAATCCTGAGGGGTTGGGTCTGGGAACAAGTACCCAGCTTCTGCTCTTGACCAGGCAGTTTGAAAGGTGATGCCCTGCTGGATGATTCACTTGTCATAGGACATAATAGGGATCGGGACACCCAGTAGTTCTCTATCCAGCTCTGCCACTAACACCTCCTGAGACCTGCCCCACCCTTCTCGGGCCTGAGGCTTCACATCTGGATGGTTCTAGATGCTCTCCCAGTATCTCTCACTCTCCCAGTATCTCTCGGGCTGTGAGAGAGAATGCCGAAGAAGGCAGAATTACAGCCACGCATATTACTTTGGGGGCCCAGCATATTCTTCTGAAGCAGTAGTTCTTAATATTTTATGGGATGAACCCCTCAGATAATCTGTCCCTTCTCCCCACCATGATGCAAACTTCCCCCACAAACCAAATCTTGAGTTCAGTCAGTCCACTGGTTCCTTGTTAAAAGCTGCCTGTTACAGGGTCTAAAGTTCTTCAGCTTTTCGGATCCCTTCAGGCCAGGAGGGCTGAACAGTGAGGCAGGTCCTCTGCCTTTCTCTGGGTTTGTACTCCATGTCTCACCTACCCAACTCTGCTACTTCCTCCAGTTCTCCCAGAGTAACCCTGGGCTCAGGTTTGGGTCAGAGCTGCCCACCTACTTCTCAGAAAGGTTGGGGAATGCAGAGGGCTTGATCTAGGCAAGTGGGTTCCAACTCTGGCTTCATATCAGAATCACCCAGATACTTTATAAAAAGAACCTGAGATCTGGGTCTTATCCCCAGAGATTCTGATGTTTTTTTTAAGCTCCCTAGTTGGCTCTTGTGTGCATTCAGTGGAGAACCACTTGCCTTGATGTCGACACTGATTCTGGGTGGGCCCAGGAAGGTGGTGAGGGTACTGTCATGTGACCTGTGGCGAGTGGGGACTGTGGAAAGGGGCTCTGGTCTGGGTTACCCTTTCTTCTCAAGTAGCTGGGAGGGTGTGTAGAAGTCCCCAACCCACACAGCCAGCTTTGGTTTCATGGAAGCAGAACCTGAGACAACACCTTGAATCAGGCATGGAGAAGCCCCAGCTTTTCCCTTGTCGTCATCCTTGTTCTTTCTCCCGGTGCTGTCTTCCCTGCCCATTTGAAGATATAACAATAATCCTGTCTCTTTTTTTTCCCTCTACTGACTAGGACAAGAAAGGTAGAGCCAGGGAAGCTGAACTCCCCTTCCCTCCCTGGTCCTATAACTTCCTGGGCCACGTTTCCTATATTTCTTTCCTCCTGTCCTCTTGAGTCAGAGTCCCTGTATCCAGCAGGCTTAAGCCCCTCCCTCTCTGGCTCACTGAATCTGGGTGAGGAAACTGAGGTCAGGAGGGGGCCGAGTGAGTCACCAGAGCTCAGTTCTGATGCCTCCACCCTCCCCTTTCAAGCTCTACTGACACAGTTCATCAAAAATGTAAGCCCCTGGCCCTCCCCCATATTTGTATGAGCTGGAATGAGGCAGAGAAGGGCACATTCTCAGCCAAACCCCAGCCCCTCCGACGGGTGCCTTGAGGCTGCCATGATTGTTGCAGCAGCCTAGCACATAGAAATGAGTTTGCTCTATGGCAGGCTCCAAGATATATTTGGCTCCTGTGATTTGTCAGGACCTAGGGTCATGACCTACTTAGCTCTGGTCACCTGGCCAAGAAGGGCACTCATGTGCACAGTCTCCCTCATCCTCTCCATGCCTGTGGACTACAGTTTTGCAGATTGGTGAGAAGTAGCCCTTGGCATCACAGCAGTCCCCAGCTCCCATCCCATTCACCCGCCTCCAGAATTTCATCATTGCTCGTTGTGCCTCTAGCTCAGAGGAACCAGAGACATGTCTGTTTTTGGTAAATAACTATGTGAAATTCCCCTACCCTTGTCGAGAATCTTAAGGGGGAGCCCTAGATATGTCCTCTGTGAATTGCTCCCCCAGCCCCAAAACAGTGTGGGCCCTAGGTCTTCAACCAGGAACAGCAATAATAGTTAAAATGCATGGACCACTTAACACAGGTGCTGTACATGATTGTCCTATTGACTCTTTACAACTATTTTATGACAAAGGGGCTTTTACTACCCCCATTGTACAGAAGAAGAGGCCAAGGGTCAGAGAGGTTGAAGGACTGGCCCACAATTATGTTGATTTAGGTCATGGAGGCAGAGCTGGATTTTGGATCCAGGCAAGTTTGCCTGTTGAACTTGTGCAGTCTGGTAAGACACGAGACAGAATGACCTGAGGTCCGGGGGTCCTAGAGAAGGCACATTGTGTACACATAAACACCACTACCTTCCAGGGAATCATCTGGGTCCAATTGTGCAGGTATTCAATGGGCCCCTGCTGTGCCTCAGCTCTGGGCCAGACTTTCCTGATCTGGGCAGGAAACTAGAAGTTCCATCCCCACCCGTCATCTGCAGCCCCAGCTGGGCTCACCCCAAGGGGCCTGAGGCTGCACAAATTCCTTGGACAAGTTCCAGTGTTCAGCGATGCTTCCCAGTCATGGGAGGCCCGCCTTCCCCACCACACCACTGCACAGACATAGAACACACACATTTCCCTAGGGTTGGCCTCCATTCTTCCAAAACTGCTCTCTCCTTTCTCCAGACTAGAACAAGGTCCTTCACTGAGCCCAGCCCTTGGGGCTGTTCTGTCACATCCCCTGGCAATACTGTGTCCCTCCGTCCTAGGGTCCTGGCAGTACTTGAGTGGGGGAGGGACTAGACAAGGCTTCTCTCTTTCTAAGATGCTTCTGGCTATCCTGCAAGGCCTAACCAGCAATGATGGACATCAGGATAGGGCCGAAGGGATAGGCTCACTGCTGGAGAAGGGAGGCAGATGCCAGGCATTGAGCCACATACCGAGCGCTTACTCTGGGCAGACTCTGTCAGGTGCTTTCCATGCACTGTTTCCCCAAATCCTCTCAGCAGCCCTTAAATCCGTCTTTTACAGAGGAGGATGCATATTGTCCATGCAACTGCACGACAGCTGGGATGCGAGTCCTTGACTTTCTGTCCTTAATTTTAATCACTATGTTATCATCAAGAACTAAAAACTCGGGCAGTAAGACAGGGAAGTGGGATATCAGGGGGTTCCTTCCCATGTGATCTAGCGCCATAGGGAGGTGGAAGGGCGGGAAAGGTGAAGGCTATCTGAAGTTGGGAAGGCCTGTCTCACCTGAGAAAGATCCTTAGACATGGAGATGACCCAAGAGACAGCTTCCTGGTCATGAGGAGCTGGTTCATGAGAAAGTAGATGGAAGGGATAAGATTTCCTAACCTAATCTTGCAGGTCCTGAAGGGAATCTGGAAAACCAGGGACAGGGGGCAGAAGAGACTTGGCGTTGGAGAGATAGTAGAGGTTTGTGGGTGAAGTTCCTCCAGACGGACCTGGGTTCAGATCTTGGCTCTGTCACTTTGGGGAAGTTACTTTACCTTTCCAAATCTATTTCCTCATCTGCAAGATAGGGATGCTAAAACAGGGTTGAGGTGAGGATGAAAAACAATCATGTTTGTAGCATAGTGTCTGGTGCCTAGTAAATGCTCAATAAGTACTGTCCCTTGTTACAATTATTGTATAGTACAGTAGTCCCCGCCTTATCCACGCTTGTGCTTTACATGGTTTCAGTTACCCACAATCAACCACAGTTTGAAAATATTAAATGGAAATTCCAGAAATAAACAATTCATAAGTTTTAAATCATGTGCCATTCTGAGTAGTATGATGAAATCTTGAACCATCCCAATCCATCCCTTTGTCCAGCGTATCCACATTGTATATGCTACGCATTTGCTTAGACACTCAGTAGCCATCTCTTTTATCATATCAGTTATGAGATATTTTGAGAGAGAGAGACCACATTCACATAACTTTTATTGCAGTATATTGTTACAGTTGTTCTGTTGTTGTTAATCTTACTGTGCCTAATTTATAAGTAAAACTTTATCACAGATGTGTACATATAGGAAAAAATAGTATATATAGAGTTTGGTACTATCCACAGTTTCAGGCATCCACTGAGGGTCTTGGAACATACTCCCATGGATAATGGGGGGATTACTTTTCTGTTTGGGCCAGTACTTATGGGCAGAGCATGAACCAATGACTCTGACTAAATAGATGAAACACTGGGCACTGCAGCAAGGGTTTTCTAGGAAGGTTGGAGCAGAGAGGCTCAGGCCAAGAAATCATGCAGTTCCGTGGCCCGGAGTTGGGAGATGTGTGTGGGTCGTTTTCATAGAGCTACATATTTAAGGAGAATTAGAATTTTATGTGAATTCCTAGGCCATAGATTTCAGAGAGTTCATTAAAAGAAGGAGAGGTGCAAAAGGGTATATCTCAGGTATATTTGCAAGGCTCCCAGGGGTCAGGTGTTGGTCTGCAGTGTGGGCCAAAGAGACCAGAGGTCTTTGGAATCTTCAGCCCTAAGGAAGTTGGGTTGAAACATCATCAAATACAGAGGGATCCAGATCAGGGCTCACTTGAAATCCAGATGCCTAGAATTCTGAGGCTCTTATGTACCTGGCCATTCCCAGCCTCTCTGTTTCCTGGGCCGGGAGATGGCTTGTGCCTTTAAAATCTATGGGGTTGAGCCTGGTTAGTACTTGGATGGGAGACCACCTAAGAAGACCAGGTGCTGTAGGCATAAATCATCATCATCATCATCATCATCATCATCATCATCATCATCTATGTGGGTATTTTAAAGGAAGGTGCCATGGTAAGAAATATCATACTTGTGAGGCTAGATACAGCACTTACTTTGTGCTCTATTTTGTGCTATGGTTTTACTTAATTCATAGCAGCCATGTTAGGCAGGACTGATTTTGAGCCCCACATTATAGACAGAGAAAGTAGAGCTCAGTGAATTAATCACGTTTGCCCAGAGTCATATCACATGGTCAGTAAGTGGGAGAAGAGGGACCTAAGCCACATCTCTGCCTATTCTTTTTCATCACCTACCCCTCTGGGGTCCTAGCTCTGACAGTTAGAGCCAGCTCCTTTGACCTTTTCCAGAACCTCACCAATAGATTAATAGCTCATCTCTCAGAACAGCTTCTTCATTAGGTGTTTGCAAATTGTCACCCTGGTGACAGGTATCAGCTCAGTTGCCCAAGAGTGAAGGCAGAGTTGGCCCCAGTCCTTGATCACTGTTTCTTTTCTCAAGCGTTGGTATTCTTTGTCCCTTTCCTTTGCCTTGTCAGCATAACCCCCCATTCTCTACTCCACTGAGCTGGCCATGAGATGGGTAACAAGTTTTTCAAGGAAGACAGACCTGTAACAGTACCTCCCAAGGCTTCCTTTATGTAATCAGCCTGGGACCTTATTCTTGGGAAGCTCCCTTCTGGATCAAGAGAGGAAACCTGGCTCATCTCCACAGGACAGAATCAGGCCCTCAGACCGTGGGATTAGAAGGAGACGTCACTAGATCCCTATGGCATGGAGTAGCCAGGGGAGGCCTCCTAGAGGCGGGCAGGTTTAGGCAGTTATAAAAGACCTAGAATTTGGGCAGGAGGAAGGGGGCTAAAGCCTTGAATCTCAGCCTGAGTGTGGAAGCTTGGATGAATGTGGCATGGAGAGAGCCCCGCAGAAGATGGGGATATTCTGAGCCTAGTCTTTATCTGGAGGAGAAGCGGGGGTAGAGTACCCTGTAAATGATGGCGATGTCGGACAAAAACTTGAGTCTGTGGGTACTGGTTACCACTGTAAGCTCCTGGTTAGGAACATGATGTCTTGGTGTGCTTTGGGAAGATAAATCCATCTGGGTTTATGGGACGGGTTGGAGTGGGGAGAATATAGAGGCAGAGAGAACAGTTAAAAAAAATAATGACTATTTATTAAATATGTTCTATATGCCAGGCCACTTTCCATTCTCTGTTAGCTACTTGAATCTTAAAGCAACACTGAATTGGGTACTGTAATTATCTCCAAAGTTTTTCGGGTGAGGAGATCAGTGCTAGGTGAAGTTCAGGGTGACTTGCCCAAGGTTCAGCTAATAAGTTGGGAGGTCCTAACTATCTGATTGCAGAGCCCAAGCTGCCAACCACATATTCTGCTATCCTCCCTCTTCAGGAACGAGGCTGTTTTGCTAGAGGAAGCGGGTAGAGGCCATGAAAATAACGGGCGGGGTACAACAAGAAGAGTAGATCTGGAGACAGCAGAGGAAGCTCGCATTCTAGAGTAGCAAGTTTGGCCATTGGGAGCCACAGCATGTTTTTGAGGGTAGGAGCGATGGAAACAGGAAAAATTACTCTGGAAGCAGTGTTTGAGGATCAAAGTTGGGGGTCATGAAAGAAGGGAGAGTGGATTGGAGCTGAGGGAACAGGCTATCAGCACCTCTCCTGGGTTTATAGGAGTCTGCCACCTTGGCTCCCCTGACATTCCCTCTCATCCCCTCTAGCCATCGTCAGCCAGTGGCAGCAGGAGTCCAAAGAGAAGGTGGTATCCCTCCTGCTGTCCCACCTGCCCCTGCTTCAGCCACGAAACACAGAGGCCAAGTCGGAGTACATGAGGCTGCTGCAGAAAGTGCTGGCCTACTCGATCGAGAGCAACGCCTTCATAGAGGAAAGCCGCCAGCTGCTCTCTTACGCCCTCATCCACCCCGCCACCACATTGGAGGACCGCAACTCGCTGGCCCTCTGGCTGAGTCACCTGGAAGAGCGGCTGGCTAGCGGCTTCCGCACCCGGCCCGAGCCCACTTACCACTCACGCCAGGGCTCAGATGAATGGGGAGGCCCTGCAGAGCTGGGTCCTGGGGATGCAGGGCCAGGCTGGCAGGACAAGCCACCCCGGGAAAATGGACATGTGCCCTTCCACCCACCCAGCTCGGTGCCACCAGCCATCAACAGTATTGGGAGCAACGCCAATGCAGGTGAGAGGAAAGGGGAGTGTCCCAGGAGGCCATGCCCACTTAAAAAGGGTCAGGCTCCCTTTACTTCCTGTGTGGCCCTATGCAAGTCACATAACCTCTGGGCCTCAGCTTTATGAGGCAGTGCAGAGATTCTGAATTGGCATTCCCAGAGCCATATCGGACCCACAGGCATGTTTTATTGTCAAACTCAACAAAACTTTGACTTTTTGTTGTGTTTTTAAATAAATTCGGTGATATAAGGAATCGGGAATTTCCCCCCTAAAAATCCACATTTCAGCTTTTTTTGAAAAGTCAAAAGATCTAGTAGCTCAAGAGCTGTATTCCTGTGGCAACAGTAAGACGGAGTTTACTCCTAGTCACTCCTTTAGACCCTATACGTATTTCCCAGTCAGCCTCCGCCCCCACCGCCCTGCCATTGGACATGTCTGATACCTGCCTGGCCTCTGAAGGCATTGAGTTAATGACCACAATCTGAAGTCCCTTCCAGCTCAGACATTTCTGGATTTTTGTATCTTGCCTCCGCTTAAAGGGTTGTTTGTGAGAAATCTATGTTTGTAAGCCTGTGTGTATTAGATGCAACTCACACTGAAAGGCATTAGTAGTAGTAACGTTGTTGTGCATAGAGTGTGCCGGATATTCTCGTATAAGCACTTTTCACGCATGATCTCATTTACTCCTCATCACAACCATATCCTTATTAGCCCCATTCTACTGATGAGGACACTGAGACTGAAGTGAAGTCATGTTTTCAAGGTCACACATGGAACAAGTGGTGGAACTGGCCAGGGTTCAGACCCAGGCAGTCTGCTGCTAGAACCTGCCTCTGACCACTACACCAGCCTCCAACTAAGCGGTTTTGAAAGGGCTGTCTTAGTGTGCACCCTAAGAGCTGGGGTGAGCAGGGGGAACTGGTACTTCAATGAGTTTTTGAAATGTTGACACTCAATATATTTTAGCTAGATTTATCATTATTACTATATATTCTCAACTCATACCATTAGTTTGGAGTATATGGTAATAATGATAAACGTAGCTAAAATATATTGAGCATTTAATCTTTGCCAAGAACTGTTCCTGAGAACTTTGTACCTATAAATTCATTGACTGAGTCACAGAAATGTCACTTGTCCAAAGTGGCGTAGCTAGAATTTAAATCCAGGCAGACTGGCTCCACAGTTCATACTCTTAACTACTATGTGATACAGCCTCCGCCTACAAGTGACCCTCCCAAAGAGGCCCGGACCTCATCAAAGGGCAGATACTTACACATTCCTTCCTCTCCACAATGAGGACAGCAGCTACTGCAGGACCAAGCTGCAGCACTGTCGGATAGGGGATTTGAACTAGAAGAGAGAAGGGAATTGGGCATTCCAAATGGAAGGCACAGCATGAATTGAAGCCATAGGGATGGCACATTGGAGGGGACAATATACAGACAGATGCGGCAGGGCTGGAGAGGTGCAAGGATTTAAATGAGATATAGCAGTAGCAAACATACGTGTTTACCCTGTGCCAAGGACTTCACATGGAAATAGAGGCAGGGGACAAATGAAGTCATTCAGCTAATAGGTGGCAGAACCAGGATTTAAACTCAGATGTGTCTTGACTCCCAGATCTCAGTATGTTGGGGCCACATTCTGGGGGGCCTTGAAGGATAAGATGAATCTTTTCAATTTCAAGCAGTTGCAGGAAACAGGAAACCATTAAAATATTTTTGAATGAGGAGCAAGGATTGGCCTAAAAGGGCAGACAGAGTGGGTTTGGGGTGCTGCCAAGGACAGACCAGGGTTTCTTGGAGAGTGCGAGGCCCTGGATCTCTGGCGGGCATTTCTGTTTTTATAGTTCTCATGCTGTGGTCGGCCTCCACCCATGTGGGACCAAGCAGGGCTCCTCAGGAACTTCAGGATCATTCTAATCAGGATAATTTCCTGGCCTCTCAGCCTTGCCTGCCTCCTTCTTGGCTGAGAAGGGAGGAAGGAGGAGACCAGAGGCACCAAGACAGGCATAAAAGGGCCCGTGTTGAGGGTTCCCCCGCCTCCCAGGACCCAGAGTGTGCCATCATCATCTGGCGTTCAGAGGCTTGGAAGGAGCCCTGAGCAGAGGACCCCTGAGGTCACGGGCAGGGGCAGAGGCTGGCCTTCGGGGGCAGGTCACTGTACTATCCTTTCCCTCAGGTGACTTCCTGGCTAGGAGCATAGATATTGTCACAGATGAGGGAAAGTACTTCGGGATCTGTACCAGGCTGGTCCTCCTCACTGGGCTGACGTCAGTGGATCACCACCAGAATCCCAGCCTTTCCATCAAAAACAAAGCTGGTTGTCTTCTGCCTCTGCTTCCCCACTCTCCTGGGCAAAGGGCTTCAGTTCCCTGGGCCTCGATGGTCTCACCTAGCTAGGCTGAGACTTTTGGTTTTGTTTCCTTTTTCTTTGATTTGGGGTACTCTGGGTTCCCTTTGTTAAGCTCAGAGGCCCCGTTAGCACCCTTAGGATCACAGTTGTCCTCCTTTTGGCCTCCAGGAAACTTTGAGGGCTCCTGTGCATCATGCTCTGCTCCTGATCCTGGGGATGCAGAAATGATTAGGCAGGCTCGATGAGCCCGAGTCCAGTGTGAGAAGCAGGCTAGTGAAAAGGGCAGTAAGTGCTGGGCTTGAGATGGCAGCAGTGCGGGGGCCCAGGGAATGCAGAGGAAGGAGTGAAGGCTGAAGTGGGTGGCAGATAAGAGTGGAAGAGCAGTGCGCTCGGCAGAGGGAATAGCATCTACGAAGGTCTGGAAGCTGTGAGAAACTCCCCTGTCCTGAGAATGGCTAAAAATCAAGTTGGAGCCTTCTTCCTACCTCAGCAAATAGGATGGATGGAGTGAAACGTCCTGTGGAAGAGGGCCTAGATTTGGGCTCAGTCCAGGAAAAATCTATGGGATGTGGTGAAGCCCAAAGACAGGGATGTTGAGGAAGCAGTTTATGTGTTTCACTCGTTACTTTACAAGTACTTCTGAAGAAAAGCCTCTGCTCCAGGCCCCATTGTATTTGCTGGGGATACCATGATGTCTAGGACAGGACAGGTCACTTCTGTCAGAGATCTTCTATTGCAGCAGGGGCATATAGTTAATAAACAAGTAAACAAATAACGAGATAAGATCATTTCCAGTTGAGATAAGCGTCATAAGATAGATAAGACAGTAATGTGATAGAGTAACGAAGATTGGCAGGGACAGCTACTTCAGACTGAAGTGTCAAGGAAGGCCTTGGAAGAGGTGATGCTTGCTGAGATGAGACCTTGAGGGAGCCAGCTGCCAAGATCAGGACAAAAAGAAAGAGCAAGTGCAAAAGTCCTGAGGCTGGAACAAGCCTGAGTAAACGGAGATGGGGGCAAAGGCACGAAAGGTTTAAACAAGAGGGCAAGTTGTAAGCGATAAGAGGTCTGAGGCGAGCGGGGCCCAGGTCCTGCAGGGCCTTGTAAGAGTTTGTATTTTCTTAGCTTGAAAGGAAGCCACAGGTAAGATTCAAGCAGGGACTGACTCGGTCAGATTTGCATTTTTAGAAGGATCAGTATGGCTGCTGTGAAGTGAGTGGAGTATAGGAGGCAAGAAAGAAGGCAAGGAGGCAGTGAGGAGGCTGTTGCAGTAATTCCGGCTAGGGAATTGCTCAGACCCATGGTGCCAGCAGAGGAAGTGGAGAGGTCCAGAGAAGTGGCTGACAGCTTGCTGATGGGTTGGGCATGTGGGGTGGAGAAGCAAGGGAATGAGCAGTATCTGGTAGGTGGTTCCCTTCAGACGCCAGGATCCCTTCTCCTTGTCGGCTTCTGGGGCTGAGCTGCCATCCGTGGCACTGGCTGGGGAGCATGGTCTCCTGTGGTCAGATCCCCAAGCTTGACATCTTGCCTCTCTCCCCCTCTGGCCAGGTCTCCCTTGCCAAATCCACCCCAGCCCGCTGAAGCGCTCCATGTCGCTCATTCCCACGAGCCCCCAGGCTCCTGGTGAGTGGCCGAGTCCGGAGGAGCTCGGGGCCCGAGCTGCTTTCACCACATCCGACCACGCACCCCTCTCACCCCAGAGCAGCGTGGCCTCCTCTGGCAGTGAACAGACGGAGGAGCAGGGCTCCAGCCGGAACACTTTCCAGGAGGATGGCAGTGGCATGAAAGGTACAACAGGGGAGGGCATCACTAAGACCCTCCTCCAGAGGCTTCTGCAGATCTTAGAGGACAGGGAGCTTGCAGCTGCTACCCAGCCTGACCCGTCTCCCCTCACCCCCCCCACCCCACCCCCCTGACCCCTCTCCCAGAGAAGGGGACAAGTCTGAGGGGAGTAGATAGCCCCCACCCTCAGACACTCCAGTCTGACAAGAAAGCAAGGACACCTAGGTAACTGATGGAACAAACTGCTGACCTTACACCCTCCCTCCTTCTCCACAGATGTGCCCTCGTGGCTCAAGAGCCTCCGTTTGCACAAGTATGCAGCCCTCTTCTCACAGATGAGCTATGAGGAGATGATGACACTGACTGAGCAGCACCTGGAGTCTCAGGTAAAGCTAAGGGGACCATCAGGGCAGGATTGGGGACAGCACCATTTTGACACTACCCTTGCAGCCTGAGCTGCCTCCATCTCTTTGGGCCTTGTTGGGATACCCCAAGTACCTCAGCCTCCCATTTCTAGTTTCCTGTCTCCTTTTGCCCTACCACAGAATGTCACCAAAGGTGCCCGCCACAAGATAGCCCTGAGCATCCAAAAGTTGCGTGAGAGGCAGAGTGTCCTTAAATCCTTGGAGAAGGTGAGCACCTGATATCTTCGTCTTTAAGGTCAGCTGGTTGCCTACGGTACCAGAAGATTGAAGGCTCTGGGTCATCCTTGCTACCCATGCAACCTCCCCTTGGGACCGCCCCAGCCCTAGCGAGCCAGGCTCGGGGGACCAAGTGCAAGTCAGATCACAGGGCTCACTTGCCTGTGGCTAAGAGACCCCCCTCCCTGTCTGTACTGGTGTGTGTCTCCAGGCTCTGTTGACTCAGCCTCTTCTCTCTTTCGCTTTTCCATTTCTGACGGGCCTTTCCAATAGGGCAGAGTGTCTCCCTGTGTGCACGATCTCTTTCCATTGGTTGGTTTCTCATCTACTCATTCTCCTTCTATATCTGCCTCGATTTGCATTCCTTTTCCCCTTCCCCTGCCACTTGCCTTCTGGTTTTTCTCCGCTCTCGGCGTCGTAGTCCAGATCCCTGGTTCCATCCTTAGCGAGACCCTAAGGCCCTAGCATGAGACCACCTTCTCCTGAGCTCCATGGGGCTCCACCTTGAAAGAGGAAAGAGGGAACGTGTGTATTCGAATGTGTGTTTGTAAATATATATGAGCTTGTGGTGCCTTTACCTGCCTTCTCTGTGCTGGAACCCAGGATCCCACTAGCCCTCTCCAAGCCCTGTCTGACCTCGTTTATGTAGTCCTTCTACATAAATGTGGGGTTGGCATGTGAACCTAGCTGTGTCCTCCCCACCCAGGATGTGCTGGAAGGAGGGAATCTGCGAAACGCTCTGCAAGAGCTGCAGCAGATCATCATCACCCCTATCAAGGCCTACAGTGTCCTCCAGGCCACTGTGGCTGCCGCCGCCGCCACCGCCCCTACTGCCAAGGATGGGGGCCGAGGGGAGTCACTGCTGCCAGGTGCTGAGCCTCCCCTGGCTCACACCAGCACAGACAAGGGCACTGAGGCCAAGGACCCTTCAGCTGCAGAGAGCTACCCACCTCCACCAGCTCCGGCTCCCACTGATGGCAGTGAGCCAGCCCCGGCTCCCGTCGCCGACGGAGACATCCCCAGCCAGTTTACACGGGTGATGGGCAAAGGTGAGACCACCCAGGGCCCAGCAGGAAGTTCCGGGGTAAGGAGCAAAGCGAACCTAGACATTAGGAATCAAATTCCAGTTCAATGGTGGAAGCAGAGCTTTTTAAAGCATCCTTGGGACTAGAACACCATACAGAGCGACTGAGAGTGAGGGTGGCAAGGGCCGTGCCCTTAGGTGTGTCCAGGCTGGTGATGGGAGACAGTTCTTACCCTCAAAGTGTCTTCAGCCTGAGAAGAAGACAAGACTTAAGTCGGCGGGAACTGCATACCAGTGCCGGGTAAAAAGATAAGGAGAATCCATTGGTGGTCTCAGAGGGGACTGAAGTCCACAGGATGGGTGTGGTGAAGCTCTGAACGAGCTCAGCCTTCTTTTAAGGCAGCATGGCATCGCAGCATTTCTACTTGAGGTCTAGATCCTTTTAGCCGTGACCTGGGCCAGGTGACTCAACCTCGCTGAGCCTCAGGTTCCTCAGGCTAAAAATGGCCACGTTAATGACATTGTTTTAAAAGTTACAAGGAGAAAAGGTATCATCGACTTCATATTTGTCTTTTGCCAGGCACTGTGGTGGGCACTTTATATATCTTCACGATAAGCCATGCTTGGCACGTAGCTAGTACTCGTCTAGCCCAAGTTTAAGTTTCCTGTCCCTCCTCCTGTGGCAGACATCATCTTGGGGGCTAACCCCCACCCTTTCCCATGTCCCCCAGTGTGCACCCAGCTGCTGGTGTCCCGACCAGACGAGGAAAACATCACTAGTTACCTCCAGCTCATCGAAAAGTGCCTGACTCATGAGGTGAGACCTTCTCTAGAGCTCCCAAGAAGGGAAAAGTGGCCCCATCACTCTCAGAATCAGAACCAGTGTTCCTTATGTGGCCAGCAGGGTCCTACCTGGCTCCTGCCCGCCTCTCCAGCCTTCATCTCACCAGTTGGGGGTTCAGTGGATGCCCTGAGCTGTCCTTCTTGGAGTCTTTGTACAATGTTCCTTCTCTTGTAAACAAGTCCCCCCCACCCCCACCACTGGCCCCTCATACTAGATCCGGTTTCTCGTGCCTCCTGTACTTCTCCCTCACCGCGCTCGTCAGTTATGATCGCATGTGTATCTTCTCCCCAGCTAAACTGTAAGCTCCACGTGCACAGGTCACCTCTCCGTCCCAGCATGGCCTGGAACAGGGCGGGCAGTCGATCAATATTTGAGCAAATAAACGGAAGGCAGATCTGAAAGAAGCACCCCCTCTCCCTGCTTCACTTCCCTAATTCTAGGCTTTCACGGAGACACAGAAAAAACGGCTGCTGTCCTGGAAACAGCAAGTGCTGAAGCTCCTCCGGACCTTCCCGCGCAAAGCTGCACTGGAGATGCAGAACTACCGGCAGCAGAAAGGGTGGGTGGGCCGCCAGGGCACGCGGGCCGTCCCTCCTCTGCTGGTTGACTGCGAGTACTTAGAGGGGTGATTGCATTCTGGGCTGGGAATCTAGTGGTACTCATTCAATCACTGGGCGACTTACACACATCACTGAGTGAAGACTTCCCAGCAAATCAGGGTGTTCTTACCACTGGAATACGGTCCTGAGCTCGAAAAACCAGCTTATGTCTTGATAGCAGGCCCCTTGCTTGTCCCTTGTTCTCCTCACCTGTGTGCAGAGGGTTCTGAAGGCCCTTCTCACCTCAAACGAGTAACAAATGTCACACCTGAGTATTAAAGTTAGAACTGCTTTGTGTGGGTGTGAGGGACATTCCCCATCTCCAACCTTGGGGTACTCTTGGGCAGAAGGAGAGAGATGTGTAATGCAGGGACTTAGGGAATCCTTGCTCAGAGCAGTCCTGTGTTCTGTCTTGCCCACTGTGATTGTGGGAGGGAGGTGAGGAAGGGGTGGACACATGGGCCCCATCCACCTAAACTGACACACTGCCTTCTGCTCTCTCTCAGCTGGGCGTTTGGCTCCAACTCGCTCCCCATAGCTGGCTCTGTGGGGATGGGCGTGGCCCGGCGGACCCAGCGGCAGTTCCCATTGCCTCCCCGGGCCCTTCCTCCCGGCAGGATGGGGCTTCTGAGCCCCTCAGGCATTGGGGGCATCTCCCCCCGACATGCCCTCACCAGCCCCAGCCTTGGGGGTCAGGGCCGACAGGTGCGTAGCTGGAACCCGAGAGCCTGGCGCTCCTGGGGTTGGGGTGGCGGTGCGTGGGGTCCGTGTCATTGCATCTGGGTCTGACTTAGAAGGGTGGAGCTCTTTCGCCAGCTCCACCACTCCTGGGCCTCTTCCCCGCTCATCTGCTTTCTCTCTCCCCATGTGCTTTGCAGAACTTGTGGTTCGCCAACCCCGGAGGCAGCAACAGCATGCCCAGCCAGAGCCGCAGCTCTGTGCAGCGCACCCACTCGCTCCCAGTCCACTCGTCACCCCAGGCCATTCTCATGTTCCCTCCAGGTAAGGTACCCCAATTATTGGGACTCTGCCTCCGCAACACCCTTAGCTGGCCTTTCTCTTCTCTTTTGGGTCTCATACGCTCCAGCACCTCTCCCCATACTTCCCACCACTCTGCACCCATCTCCCTGCAGAGCGGCTTTTCTTGTACTCTTCCCCACCCCCATTTCAGTCTTCTCTCTCAGGTTCTGCCTTCTTTTAGCTCCTCTCCCTCTTGTGTGTCCACCTCTCTCCCTTCCTATGTCGTAATCTTAGTATATATGTTGGTCTCTGTCACCATCTCATTGGCAGGAGTTGAGGGGATCAGAGAGTCAAAGCATTCGAATGGAGGGGAGTCCTGCCTATCAGTCCACCGACATTCTTTCAGAAGCCAGGCGACCAGGCAGGAACCAATAGACTTCAGTTCTTGGGTCAGGTTTTATGCTAGAGGGTGTTTGAAGTTTTCCCTCTGCTCACAGGGCCAGCCTAGAAATGGCAGATCAGAATGAGGGCCAAGTGGACAGAAAGAAGAGGGTGGAGAAGCACTAGCCCTACTTTGCTCAGTGACTAGAGATGATGTCCTCTGCCCCGTGCCAGGCCCCCGTTGCTAGGCACCAAGGCTGCAGAAGCACATAAGGCTGGTCTAGAATGAGCTGCCTCTGGAGAGATCTTAGATATGCAGGTGACCCTAAGCTCTCTGTGTCATAAACTGCCAAATCAGTAGGGATTCTTAATTTATGAGATTATGCAGACTGCCACCTGTTGAAGGCAGGAGATCGTCTTGTTCATCCTAGTACAGGGTTTGGCCTGTGGCAGGCATCTGTAAATGATGTTAAAAGACTGGATAGACAAACTGCGGGAGCAAAAAAGAACAGTTCTTTTGACCAGAATGCTGTGTACTAGGCTATCAGGCAGCTTCCCTGCACCGTCAGATCAAACCCTCCCAAACTGCACATGTGAGGGCACTGATGATGTTCTCATTTGATCAGTCACAAATCTGAGACTCAAAGAGGTGACTTGCCCAAGGTTAAACATTCTTTTCGTTAAGAACAGACAGATGGTCTGACATGGCCTGAGCTCAGGGTTCAGAGGGGATGAACCCTGATGAGAGGTAAAGCTGAATGTGGGAGCGGGGTCTTCTAAACCAAATTAAAAGCTCAGATTTATTCCTGACAGGAGTGAGGAGCCCAGGAAAGGTTTTAAGCAGTGCGGGGTGGGTTTAAGTCTGCCCAAGGAGGTGGGCTGTTTCCCAGACTCTAGAACAGGAGGCCCTTTTGAGAGTCAGTTTGAGGATAAGCCCTGTGGCTGCCATCCTGACTTGCCCTGACTGCCTGGCCTGTGCAGATAGAATTTTGCCTGTAGGAGCAAGTCCAAGTGGGGAAGGAAGAGTTCTGCTTAAGCTTCTGTAGCACGTACAGAGCAGGTCATCAGTCAAGGAGCACGCGGCTGCCCAGCTCCCACAGCAGATGCCCAGACTGTGCTCAACGCAACATGTAGTATGTCCAAAATAGTCAGCTTTTGTGTGACCTCCAGGAAGCCCCCTCAGCTTCACATCACTCTGTCTCCAGATCAGGCTTTCTCTGTGTTGCCAAGCCTCTCCCTTTGCCATTGCTGCCTCTGCCTGCTTTGTGACACACCTGGGCCTGTCTCTTTCATCTCTGCCCAGTCACACCTTCTACCCGAGTGTGTGCATGTCTCCCGTGCTCTGTTTCTGTCTCTCCCTTTCCCTCCCTCCTCATCCCTCTCAGCCTCTCGCCCATGCCGTCCCATCCGGTTCTTTGTCTTCCTGGCTCTACTGTTCACCCCAGTCCAGTCCTGCTCACCACCTCCACTCTCTCCCACCCAGACTGCCCGGTCCCTGGGCCTGACCTGGAGATCAATCCCAATCTGGAGTCTCTGTGTCTGAGCATGACAGAACACGCCTTGGGTGGTGAGCATTTTCTCTTTTCCTGACCCTGCTCCCACCTACCCAGCAGCATCTACACCTCTGAACTGAGCAACTCAGAGTCACCCTAGGGGGTCCCTAGGGGAGGCCGGACTCCAGGGAGGGCCTGACTGGGATGACAGTCTACCTGAGTGCCTTCTCCCGAGCCTCCTGCCAGCTCCTGATCTTCCTCCCTTCCTCCCTTTCTCACCACAGATGGGACAGACAAAACCTCCACCATCTGACGGGACCCACAGCCCAGCGCACCCATAAGCTCCCTGGGCGGCGGGCGGGGGCCAACCCCCAACGGGCTTCTCCACGACAGCGAGAGGGTGGGCTGGCTCAGCTATACATTCTAATATTTTTCTACTCTCTCACCCTTTTAACTTTTGTTTAACATTGGCACACGCCTTGCTCACCCCCAGGCCCGTTGAGGGATCTCTGCTGAGGCCGGGGAGATAGGGGGCAGCCAGAATAAAGGGGGCAGGAACTGGCCAGCCTGCCTGCCCTCTCCTTCCCTCTATCTCCCTCCTTGTCCCATCCCACCCCTGCCTCCTCCAGACAGCCCGCCACCTGCCCCTCCCAAGGGAGCAGCCTCCCCCAGAGACTCACTGACCCATGATCCTGTGGGGCCTGCTCAGAAACATCTGACATTTAGGAAGAGACAAGCAGGATAGAAAACCTGCCCTCCTGAATGTCATTTGAGAGGCGCTAAGGAGAAGGCAGCAGGTGAGGAGACGAGCCTCTCCCCGCCACCTTCTCCTCCCCCTTCCCCATCATTCCCCGAGGACAGGAGCCACCCTCCTCTCACTCGCCTCCTTTCGCCCTGTTTATCAGAGGTTCTCTACAATTAATTTCTTAGACCTATTTAAGATACATATTTATATAGTTCTTAACGGTTTTTCTCTCATCATTCCCTCTCATTTTTAGAATCCCCAGGCCTCTCTCTGAGCCAAGAAAGTGGCAGGGGAAGCCTGAATTTACGAGGGGAGAGGGGCAGAGCCCCCTCCTCCAAACCCCGTAGCCCTTCCCTACTCCCCCCTGCCCCCAGCCCTGGCTCCCCAGATGCAGAGATCCAAGGTGGGGAGCCAGGGCAGCCAGTGAGGTCAGGAAGTCTGTTGCCTTAACGTCCCTCCTTCCACCAACATACACCCTTCTCCACTCCCAGGTCTGGTTGCTGAAAGACTTGGGGGTGAGGAATAAGGGAAAGGGGGTGGTTTGGTTTTTGGTTTCTTTCCCCACCCTCTTTTCTTTCACCCTTCCCTCACCCCCCATTATGTCATGACCTCATTAAGTGAAACACTATAGCATAACCCAGAGACTTGTCCCAGCCCAAGTTATACAGACCCTCTGGTCCCTGTTCGTACTGCAGGGTTGTGCTGTGGCCGAGGTGGAGGGAAGGGATTTGGGGGTTCAGGTTGTGGGGCAGCCAGGGTCCCCTATTCCAACCCCCTTTTCTCCCTCAACCCCCCACCCCCACCCCCACTGGGACATTCTCAAGCTTTTCACACCGAAAAGGAAAAAAAAATGTTATTTTTAGATACATTTTATGAATAACTTTTGTTATGAATATGGCTGGTAACCATTGTGTATGTTATTAAAGATACAAAATGTTGGGAAAAAACAAAAAAACCAAAAAAAAAAAAATTTTAAAACCACCGCCCTCCCCGCACTCACCCCATTCCCCTGACCTTCTTGCCCCTGCCCTCCTGGTCTGGACCTCCCTCAGCTCTGAGCCCAGGGAGGGGGAGGAAGCCAGAGGGTGGTGTAGCCCTGGGGACCTACTCCAGGTCCCCACCTCCTCTCCCAGTGCCGGGCTGGGTGGGGTGTCAGGTTTATTTATGTACCTCTTGCACACTCATCAACCTATGCAAGTCCCCCACCCCGGCCCCTCCATGTTTCTGTGCCTTTGCTCATTCCCCTCAAACTCCCAGGGCTTCTCCAGTCCCCTCCCACTAGCCCCGGGAAGTGGGATAGACAGGGGCCACATCGGTTGGACTCAGCAGGGTGTCCCTCTTATAGGACCCTCACCTCCTCCCAGCCAGTCCTGTCTTGCTCATTATCCATCAGACTGAGCTGGCTCTGCCTGGCACTGGTAGGTGGTGAGGGACACCCCCCCCCCAACACAATGGGAGGCAAGAGCTTCCCCCTCTCCCCACCTGACAGCAGAGTGTGCAGGGCCTTGACCCAGGCTGCCCCACTCTGATGGGCAGGGACCCTGGCCCTCCTGCTCCAGCCCCTTCCCAGCCCCCCGCCTCGCTTACCCCTTGCCATGATCTCACCCTCCTTCTATCCCCAGCCCCACTGGCAGAATCAGCTTTGAGTAACTGTACAGTTTTTTCTCATTGTTGAAGAAGACTTATTTGTTGGAGTTTCACTTGTTTAATGGTCTGGGCTTATTTTGGAAAAAAAAAAAAGGATTCTGACCTTTGTTATGCTCTGTTTCATTGAAAAACCTAATGGGTCCTGTCTCTGTGGCCTTTGCTTCTATCCCTTAAGCTGAAGCCACTGAGTGCCTGGGATGGGGGTGGGGTGAGGGATGGGGTGGGAGGGGGAGGTGTAGGCAGAACAAGACCAGTAAGACCCGGGGAGGGAAACCGAAAAGCTAGCTTTATTAACAGCAAAGGTTTAGAGGACGGGAGTGAAAGGCTTACAAATAGACCACTGGAAAAGTGCCTTCCTGCACATAATCATCATGTCTGCACCAGCCCTGAGGCCCTGGGACTCAGTCACTGTCACTGTCAGCTTCACTGGAATCGGAAGCTGCGGCTTCGCTGCCATCCTCCTGGGCCGAGTGCTCACTGCCACTGGGAAAGGGGCTGGCGCTGCGGCTGGGGCTGGGACTGCGGCTGAGGCTGGGGCTGGGGCTCCGCTGGCCACCCCCATCACTGCCGCTCTCTGAATCATTGTCACTGCCGTGGGCCCGTCCTCTGTCCTCATCATCAGAGTCAGCATCCTCTGAATCCGCATCACTGCCGAAGATCTCCTCTTTGTCCCGGGCGGCCCGGGCCTCATCCTCACTGCTCTCGTCCTCGCCGCTAACACTCTTGTCACTCGCCTCATCCCTGTCACCCTCCTCCCGTTCACTCTCGCTGCCTGAGCGTTCATCCTCGCTGCCTTCTTTCTCACTGCTGCTGCCCTTCTCTCGCTCCTCATCTGTGAGGGAACAGGAAGAAGTGAGACCCAGTTCCCCACCCTCCCAGGGCTCCCAGCGTTTGGTCCGTTTAGCTTTACCTGAGCCCCCAGCTTCTTTCTCTTCTGTCTCCATCTCTTCTTCCTCTTCCTCCTCGGGTTCGTGGTTCTCCAGCTGGGCCTTCCGTGCCTCCTGGAAGCAGCAGGGTTGAGGGGAAAGGGAGGGTATTCTCTCAGGCGTCTGACCCCCTTACCCACCACCACACTCCCCATGGGTGCCCCGGGCCACTGGAGCTTATTACCTGGGCTTCTAATTCCTTCTCGTTCATGTCCCGGTGTTTGACCACAAGCAAGGCATTGGTACCCGACTGAACCCCAGCCTTGGCCCGGCGCTTACTCAGGCGGACCCTGAAGTGGGCAAGTTTGGGGGAGAAGTGTGGAAGATGCAGTAAAAAACCCAGGGGTAGGGGATCTCATCTGACTTGGTTCTTAACTTCCTCACCAATGCTCAGCCCAGAACAGGCTAGAATAAATACAAATGGAAGAAAGGAGACAACTCTGGTGTGAGGCAGGGGAGGGGAAGGGAAGGATGACAGCTCCCAAAATACCAGATTGGTGCCCTATACTTTATAAAAGTGTGTGTAATAACATGTAGATTTTAATGTGAATTACTAACAAACACTTAAAAACAGTTTCTAGATTTCTGGCTTTTAGAAAATATGATTCTTGTCCCACTGGGCCTTTCTGCCTCTCACAGCATGTCAGCAACAGGTTGGAGCCCTTTGCTGGACCGGGTTGTGGTGTCCCTCGCAGGTTGCCCAGAGCTCTTGGTTGCCTAGACCCCACTAGCCCACTGTGCTGCTTTTTACATTTCTTGCCTGGCTTACAGGGATCAGAATTTGTAATCTCTGCTTTAAACAGAAATTCAAGATCATGCTTTTGCCCCCCCTTATACGAAAGGTCCCAGCCAACAGTAAACTTTTAGCCATCAGAGAAGTTTTGGGGGTCATACGTTTGAACATGGGTATCCAGAGTTCTGTTTAAAATACTCTAGTTTTATGTGTAACCCGCCCCCGCCACACACACACTTTTGCTATGTTTACTTCCACATGAAGCCTCTTAGTATCAGGAATATTGGCTATGTACCCTACACAAAAGCTCTGAATATCTCCAGCATTACATGATTTTCTCTCTGGGTTCTTATGTTAGAACCATGTCAAGCCCACATGCATAAGCAGGCTTCTGCTGCTCTTGCTTAACAAATGCATGTGACAAATCCTTAGGTACAGATGACCTCCAAGATGGCATACTAGGGTCTTGACCCTAAAGCAGAGGCCCAGGCTCATCTGAAATAGGAGTGTGCCGAGTACCTGGTTTCCAGCTCATTGTAGTAAACACCATCACCCTCTCGGAAGATGAAGAAGTAGTTTTCCTCGTAGCCCTTGCTGGCCTTGTTCTTCACATTCCAGTTGTATTCCCGAGCAATCTTATAGTCATACCTGAGGAGGAGAGGGGACAGGGTTAGCCCCATTTCTTCCCTGAGAGAAAGGGAGACACACTTCTCAATCCCTAAAACCTAACCCCAACCCACGCACACATCATCTGGTGCATAGTCCATCTCCTCCTCCTGGTCCCGCTTTCGTTTCTTCAGAGTCTCTTCCACAGGCAGGAAGTAGGCCACAAACTGGTTCCCTTCCTCATCCATCATGCCCCTGGTTGGGGGAACAGGAGGAGCAGTGATTAGTGAGGGCAAAGGGCAAAGGAGGAGCAGGTCAAGGTGGACAGCAGGGCCACTTACCTAATCATGGCCTGAGACATCATCTCCAATGCAGCTGCACCACTTGTATCCTTGGGGGCTGGGTCTGAGTCAAAGATTACCTGAGCGCATGGATTGATCCACATCTGGGGGATGGAGGGCACTGGCATTAGACTGAGACGGGCAGAGATGGCAGCCTATCCCCCTCTGCCTCCTGTCCCAGATCTTACCTTAAAGTCTGGGAAAACAGGCATGACTTCTACTGGTGTCACTCGGGGCTTGCTGTAATGCTGGGAGATCTGGCGGAGGCAAAAACAGGGTGAGAAGGAAGACGAAGAGCTCTGGAGCCACCCTTTTGTCTGCTCCCCCATCCCAGTCCCTCAGTTACCGATTTCTGGGCATCCTCGAAAGTCTTCTCAATGGCTGTGATCTGGCTATCCCTGTCTTTGTATATTTCTTCCTCAGTGAACTGCTGTTTCACAGAAACCCCGATCCTAGGGATGAAGAGAAAGGCTTTCAGGGGCCACTGGACACACCTGAAGTTTCCACCTTCCCTCCCTACCCACCATGACTTACTTGACCTCAGGCTTTTCATTGGAGATACCATAACGGTTGAACTCAGTGGAGATGTACTCAGTCTTCCGCATCCATGGCACCACCTTCGCATGCTGCTGAGATCTGGGGTGGACGATCAGGCATTGCAGGACCCCACTGCCCTCCTCCCATTGGAGTCAGTCCCCCACTCAGCACCCCCTCACCTCTTGGAGCTAGTGGGGGCCTGAATCTCCTCTTCCAGAAGCTTCTCATCAGCCGGATCTAGGAGTACTAAAGGGAGAGCAAGGGCAAGATAGCCGTGAGGGAGGCCCAGGTGTGGCCTTTGCTGACCTAAAGCAGGCCCTCCCTATCTCCCTACATACCATTGGGGTCAATGCGGTAGGTGTCAGGATTGATGAGGTCGATGGTGACCCCCAGGTCTGGCTCAGTCAGGAGGTCATGTTTATGCTGTTTTTCCAAGGAAGTTGCTTTGTACTGGACAAACCTGGGTGAGAACACGTGCCCATGATGGTCTCCTGATTCCAGCTGTTCCCCTTACAACCCTACTTCACAGAGGCTAAATTTCTTCAGGGAGGAACTCAGACTGGAGTACCCCTCCTCCCACCCCACCACCCCACTGGAGTTAGAAGGCTGGCTCCAGTGGAAAGAGACCTGGACGCTGCTCGCTCAGCAAACATTTACCAGGTACCTACAACTACAGTGTGTGCTAGGTACTGTTCTAGGTCCTGAGGAGAGAACAGTCAACAAGACAAACAGTCCTTGTCCTCAAGGAGCTCACACTCCAAGTGAGCTGTTTCCCATCCCTGATCTTAGTCTCACCTGTTCTGGTCAAAGGGGTAGGTGATAAACTTTGGGTCGAAGGGGATGTCAGGGAGGCTATTGCAGTACTTGACTCGGCAGACCACTCCAGACCTGGGAACACAATGGCTCATTTAAAAAGCTACTACAAAGGTCAAGAGAAAAAAATTTCAAAATCGAACTACAATAAATAGGAGATACATAACATAAGAACTAAAACATTACAATAATAAAATATGGAGGGGGGAGTAAAAATGTAGTCCTTATATATTAGTATTTAAATGCCTATCACTTAATATAGACTGCTGTTGATATCCATAAATCTCTAAAAGATAAAGAAAAGAAAGAGACCCCAACAAAATACTAAAGAAAACCAGCTAACCACAAAAGAACAGAACTATAAAAACAATGAACAAAATGGCAGTAAGTACATACTTTTCAATAATTATTTTAAACGTAAATGGATTAAATGCCCCAATAAAAATACACAGGGTAGCAGAATGGATTAAAAAGCATGACCTATCTATATGCTGCTTATAAGAAACTTCAAATCTAAAGACACATAGACTGAAAGTAAAGCTTTGGAAAGATATTCCACACAACTAGAAATAAAAAGAAAGGTGGAGTAGCAATATTCATGTCAGATAAAATAGACTTTAAAAGGAAAAGTGTAAAAAAGCAAAAAAGGACATTACATAATTATAAAGGGGTAAGTCTAAGAAGCGAACATGGCAACTATAATAGCTATGCACCTAACATAGGAGCACCTAAATATATAAAGCAAATATTAATGGACATAAAGGGAGAAATCCATAGTAATACAATGATACTAAGGAACTTTAATACCCCATTCACATCAATGGATAAGTTCATCCAGGTAGAAAATTATAGTGAAATAATGGCCTTAAATGTCACATTAGACCAGATCGACTTAATGCTTACAGAACACTTCACCCAAAAGCTGCAGAATACACATTTTTTTTTTTCAGGTACACATGGGACATTCTCCAGACTAGATAACATACTTGGCCACTAAACAAGCCTCAAATTCAAGAAGACTGAAATATCAAGCATCTGTTCCAACCACAATGGCATAAAACTAGAAACAAACTACCAGAAGAAAACTGGAAAAAAATATATGTGAAGACTAAACAACATGCTACTAATAGAGGAACTCAAACAGGAATTAAAAACTATCTGAAAGAAAAATGAAAATATAACTTTTCAAAATTTAGGGGATGCAGCAAAAACAGGTCTAAGAGGGAAGTTCATAGCTAGCTATATAGGCCTACCTCAAGAAATAAGAAAAACCCCAAATAATCTAACTGTACACCTAAAGGAACTAGAACAAAACTCAAGCAGAAGAAAATGGTTAAGATTAGAGCACAAATAAGTAAAATAGAAATTTTTAAAACAACAAAAGATCAATAAAACTAAGCTGGTTCTTTGAAAAAACAAAATTGACAAAACTTTAGCCAAACTAATCTAGAAAAAAAGCCCAAATAAAAATCAAATGAAAGTACAACCAACACTACAGAAATACAAAGAATCATTAAAAAAAAAAAACTACAATTACATGTTGACAAATTCAACAACCTAGAAGAAATAGATAAATTTCTAGACATATATGACCTTCCCAAGACTGAACCAGAATAGAAAATCTAAACAGACCAATTACTAGCAATGAAACAAGCAGTTATCAAAACATTCCCAACAGAAGTCCAGGACCAGATGGCTTCACAGGTAAATTCCACCAAACATTCAAAGAAATAATACCTATACCTCTTAAACTATTTCAAAAAATTGAAGAAGGAATGTTTCTAAACTCATTCTATGAAGCCTTGATACCAAAACCAGACAAATTACAAAAAAAAAAAATTACAAGCTAATATCCCCAATTAATGTAGGTGCAAAAATTCTTAACAAAATATTAGCAAACTGGATTCAACAATACATTAAAAGGATTATACACCAGAGATGCAAGGATGGTTCAACATCCGTAAATCAACGTGACACATCACATGAACAAAACAAAGGATAAAAACCATATGATCATCTCAATAGATGCAGAGAAAATATATGATAAAATTCAACATCCTTTTATGATGAAAACTCAACAGTGGGTACAGAAGAAATATACCTCAACATAATAAAGGCTATATATGACAAACCCACAGCTAATATCATACTCAATGGTGAAAAGCTGAAAATTTTTCCTTTAAGATCAGGAACAAGAAAAGAATGCCCACTATCACTATTTCTATTCACCACAGTATCAGAAGTCCAGCCACATCAATCAGACTAAGTAAATGATATAGTACAATATAATTAATATAATTGATATAATTAATAAAAAATAAAACATCCAGAGAAGTAAAACTCATTATTCGCAGATGACACGATCTCTATATAGAAAACCCAAAAGAATCTGCCGAAAAACATTTAGAACTAATAAATGAATTTAGTAAAGTTGCAGGATACAGATCAATATACAGAAATCTGTTGCATTTCTATACACCAATAATGGATGATTAAAAGGAGAAATTAAGAAAACAGTCCCATTTACAGTTGTATCCAAAAGCATGAAATACTTAACCAAAGAAGTGAAAGACCCGTACTCAGAAAACTATAAGACATTAAAGAAATAAAGTGAAGAAGATGCAAATAAATGGAAGATATATCTTTCTAATGCATTGGAAGGATTAATATTGTTAAAATGTCCTTACAACCTGAAGCAATTTACAGATTCAGTGTGATCCCTTCTTCTCAGAACTAGAACTAATCCTAAAACTTATACAGAACCACAAAAGACCCTGAATAGCCAAAGAAATTTTAAGAACAAAGTGAGAGGTAGCAAGCTCCCTGATATCAAACTATATTATAAAGCCACAATAATCAAAACTGTGTGGTACTGACAATAAAAACATATAGATCAATGGGATGGAATAGAAAGCCCAGAACTCCTTGCTTCGACAGTCAATCTATGACAAATGAGGCAAGGCTGTACAAATAGGTAAAGACAGTCTCTTTAACAAGTGGTGTTGGGAAAACTGAACAGATACATGCAAAATAAAAATGCAACTGGACCACTTTCTTAAATCGTATACAAAAATAAACTCAAAATGGATTAAAGGCTTAAATGTAAAACCTGAAACCATAAACTACTAGAAGAAAACATAGGCAGTAAAGTCTTTGACATTGCTCTTAGTAATATCTTTCTGGCAACAGAAGAAAAAATAAATAGGACTACATCAAACTAAAACGTTTTTGCACTGTGAAGGAAACCAACAAAACGAAAAGACAACCTACTGAATGGGAGAAGATATTCACAAATGATACACACATAAGGAGTCGATATCTAAAATATGTAAGGAACTCATACACATTTATACCAAAAGACCAATCTAATTTAAAAACAGGCAGAGGACCTGAATAGACATTTCTCCAAAGAGGACAAACAGATGGCCAACAGACATATGAAAAGATGCTCAATATCACTGATCATCAAAGAAATGCTAATTAAAACCACGAGATACCACCAAATGCACCTGTCAGAATGGTTATCATGAATAAATAACAAGTACTGATAATGATGTGGAGAAAAGGGAACCCTCACACACCACTGGTGGGATTGCAAACTATATGCGCAGCCAATATGAAAAACAGTGTGGAGCTGCCATATAATCCAGCAATTTCGCTTCTGGGTATTTATCTGAGAAAAACAAAAACCCTAATTCAAAGGATATATGCACCTGTATGTTCACTGCAGCATTACTAGTAATAGCCAAGATATGGAAGCAATATGGATGTCCATCAATAGATGAATGGATAAAGAAGATGTGATATATGTATGTGTGCATGTGTATGTCATATTTACATATATGTGGTATACGTTTTATATATGTACACACAAAGGAATATTATTCAATAGAAAAATGAAATCTTGCTATTTGTGAAAACATGGATGAACCAACAGGGTATTATGCTAAGTGAAGTAGAGAAAGCGTGATTTCACTAACATGTGGAATCTAAAATAACAAAACTAACAGAAACAGTCCATAGTCATAGAGAATAAGTTAATGGTTGGCAAATTGGAGGAGGGTGGGGATTTGGGAATTAAAAAAAAAAAGCACTGATATGTTGAGGGGGGCAGCCCCTGCTGCCCCCCACCTCTGCTCCCACCCCCCATTGGCCCACCCATCCTAGGAAAACATAATAAGTCTCACCTCTCAGGCAGAGTCCGGTGGGAATTGGGCCTGGTGGGTAAGAGAGAGAGAGAGACATTGGTAGAAAGACGGAAAGGATGAGACTGACAGGAGAGTGAAGGGGGCTTCTCCAAGCTTTTAAAAGAGATAAGGACGGGGTGACAAATGCTAATTAATCCATTTGGTATGAGTGCTCCAAGTGCTTTAATGGAGGGAACCAAGTATTCAATTCCTTTTAGAGAAAGTGTTCAATCCCTTCTGAAGGGGGTGTCTTGAAGTGTTTAATAAAAAGAACCACGTACTCAATTGTTTTTGGAAAAATGGGTCTCCAGACACTTGGCTGGAGGAATAAGAGCTCAATCCCTTCTGAATAAAGACTCCAAGAGCTTAATCCCCGAACTCCACGGCGGGGAGGAGGGGGCAACACCCCCACCCCTGAAGGAACCCGCCCCCCTTCGTCAAACTGAGCGCTCCGTGACGTCACCGGCAGACCTGGGGGACTAGTGACATTTTAGGTAGTCACCCGAGCCCGACAACCCGCCTCCCCGAAACCTGGACAGACCTAGAGGACAACGGTATTAGCCATGCGGTGGCGCCTACCTGTGGCCATCCTCCCGCTGGGCTTGGGTCTGGATGGTGGGCGCCATGGCGACAAGGCGACCGCAGTCCGGACTGGGTCCTTGCTGAGCCGCGGGAGACAAGGTGGGACGTGCCGACTTCGGCGGACACAAAATCTGAGGCAGTGCTCGAGTTGGCGCCCTGTCGGTGGGGTTAGCTCGGTGAGAAGAGTTCCAGCGGAGACTCAGGTAACTGCGCAGCCGCCAACTCTTCTGCAGCAGCTCCACCAACTGCCGCCAAGATAATGAGGCCCCGACAGGTCGCCTCAGGCCGCGAGGCCTTCTGGAAAATAGAGTCCAGATCAAACCTACATCCGGATTGGCCAGCGTCTGGAGCGGAGCGAAGGAAAAGCCTCTTGTGATTGGTGAATCAGGAGCTCAGCTGGAACATAGAATTTGAGAGTCTAGTGTTGGTGGAGTGCCTTCTTTCCTCCCATTGGCTGAATTGTTTGAGGGGCGGAGCTAACTAGCAAACGGGGCCTAGAGGCGAAGACGCCGAAAAGAAACCCGGCTAGACGCCTTGTGACGCACTTCCGACACGCTGAGTGAAGAAGATGGCTGCGTCCCAGCAGGCTTCAGCGCCTTCCTCCGCTGCTGGTGTGTCGGGTCCCGGTTCGGCTGGTGGCCCGGGTACCCAACAGCAGCCGCAACCACCAACACAACTGGTGGGGCCTGCCCAGAGCGGACTTTTGCAGCAACAGCAACAGGACTTCGATCCTGTACAGCGCTATAAGATGCTCATCCCGCAGCTGAAGGAGAGTCTTCAGGTGATTGGCCGGGAGCTTCAAGAAGCAAGCGGGGTTTGGTTCTCTGACATAAAGGGGTCGGGCGGAGGGGCTGTTTAGGCAGGGAGCAAGCAAGAAGAGCGTTAGGCAGGGAAGAGGAGTGAGACTTGGTCCTGTGGGGAGCAGCGCGGATGTTGAGCCTGGGATTGGCCGGAACTCGAGTGGGAGGGAGAAACCGGGCACTGATCGTTACAGCCTGTGGAAAGAACGGCTTGTACAGAGATTCTGCTTGTGATTGGTGAGTGAGGGAGGACGCTGAGGTATGTCGGGGAGGTCACTGGCGAGAACCCCGGGAGAGAGTGGGCCCCTAGGAAAATACGGGGAATGGAAGCGGCAGTTACTCTGGAGTGACAGAAGATGTCAAGTGAAGAGGCTTAAGATTGATCGGATCTTAAGAGTGTAGACCACCGAAAGTGTCCCCTTTTGTTTCGCCATCTCTCGCGTCTTTTTTTTTTTTCTTTTAACTAGACTTTGATGAAGGTTGCAGCCCAGAACTTGATTCAGAACACTAACATTGACAACGGACAGTGAGTGTGGTCCCGTTTCCCAGGATGTTGTCTTATCCTCACCCCAGTCTTAGAAACTCATCCGACACGCCTTGCCCACCCACCCTCCTTTCCTCCTATTTTCAAGCCCGGTTCCCTAGCGCCCGGCCTTGCACCTTTTGCCTCTTATACTACTAACCATCCCCTAGGCCCTGCCTGCGGGCTCCTGGGCCTAGACCTGGTTTCCCGATGAATACTTGGTTGGGTAGACACTGATGTTCCAAAGATCGGAAATCCATTCCTTAGTCTCCTCCTTCTCCTGGGCTATAGAAAGAGCAGTGACGGACCCATACAGCGCTTTGACAAGTGTCTGGAGGAGTTCTATGCACTCTGTGACCAGCTGGAGCTCTGTCTGGTAAGGGGCCTCCTGGACACTCAATGACCACAACCCTCCCTCAGTCCTTGGGTCTTCAGGAACCTTCATTCAGTCAGTCAGCACACACACACACCCGGGGCACGTCCTGTGGGCCAGACCTGTGCTTCAACAGTGTTGACCTGATATTTGGCCTCTCCCAGAGCTTCCAGTTCAGTGGGATGACATACATCCCCAAACAATGACGGCTTAGAGTGCTCAAAGCTGCGATGGGAGAAGCCCAGGCCTTAGAGGTCAGGGCTGGGATTGGGGGCTGGCGGGGAGCCACAGTTAGAGAGGTCAGGATTAAAATGGGAGAAGCACAGGGGGTTGTGGGAGCCCAGAGAAATGCACTTGACCCTGCTCAAGGTGGGGGTAGGGAGAAAAGGACTCAGGAAAGACTACTGGTGGAGAGCACATCTGAGCTGAGGCAGGAACAAAAATGGAAGAGGGGCAGGAATTGAGAGGAAGGCAAGTGGCAAGGAGTACAGCCTCTGGATTCAGATGGACCACCAACCTCTACCTCTGGGCCTTGGGTTCCTCCTTTAGAAAATGGATTTTGGGGAAAGACCCAGCAAGATCATGCATGTAAAGTACTTAACATGGTTATTAGGCACATGGTAAATGTTTCCTGCACTATCATCATTGTCATCATTATCTTGAACTGGGTTTTGAAGGAAAAGTCAGAGTTTGAGAAGCCTGGTAGTGGTAGAAAGGTATTCCGACCAGAAGGACCGGCTTCTACTTTAAGTTCCCTTTAGGAATGTCACGAAATTCAGTCTGGCTGAGGTAGAGTTGGCATTGGGACTTGTTGAATTTTTACTGTACCCTGAGGGTGCTAGGGAGCCATCTAGGGTTTCAGGCAAGGAAGAACACGGACCCGTTGCTTTTTTAAGAATACGCCTCTAGCTGCCAAGTGAGGGATGGGTTAAGGGGGCCAAGAGTGGAGGCCCGGGGGGCCAAGAAGACAGCCATGGTAGGATTCAGTGGGCCAAGTTCTACCAAGGCAGGGTCCTGAGGAATTGCGGAAGGGCAGATGGGGGAGAGACAGTGGGGCTTTGTGAAAAGGCCATTTAACTGAAGAGTTGCAGGAAGAGGAGCCTCCGGGATAAGGCCCAGGGCTCTATTTGGAATGGTAGGGCTATCCCTGAGACAGGGACCCAGGAAGAAGAGCAGTTTAGGGGAGAAAGTATGAGAGCTCTGGAATATCAGGGGAGTCTGGGGACACAGATACGTTGTCATCAGTGAGTGGCGTGTGGGTTGAGATAGCCCCAACAGGGCATGCGAATTAGAGTAGGAGATGGGACATGGGAATTGCTGCATTTAAGGCTTGGGTAGAGTAAAAAGTACCTAGAAGGAGCAACCAGAGAAATAGGAGGAAAACAGGGAGCAGGTGCCATCAGAGAGGCCTCTTGCCAATACCAGGCCTGGGGTTGGGACAGTCATAATCACAGTAGCTAACATTCATTAATTAGCACTTAAGTGATAGGCCAGGATCTGTGCCTATGTTTCACACACTGTTCTTACCATTTTCACCATTATGCGATAGCAGAGGTAGTTATTAAACCCATTTTCCAAAGGAGGAAAGAGGCTCAGAGAGGAACCCAGCAAGTGACTGGCAAGACCAGGCTCTGGCCCCAAGACCCTTGAAGTCCAAGAGCCAAGCAGGCTATCCCAGGCTGGCCCGTGGGGTGGGGTTGGGAGTACCCAGAGTGAAGCTGATGCTGCACCTTGCCTGCCTGTCCACAGCGCCTGGCCCATGAGTGCCTGTCACAGAGTTGTGACAGTGCCAAGCACTCTCCAACACTGGTGCCTACAGCCACCAAGCCGGACGCGGTGCAGCCTGACAGCCTGCCCTACCCGCAGTACCTGGCAGTCATCAAAGCGCAGATTGCCTGTGCCAAGGATATTCACACCGCTCTGCTGGACTGTGCCAACAAGGTCACAGGCAAGACTCCTGCACCACCTACCGGCCCTGGAGGTGCCCTGTGAGCTGGCAGGGCTGGGAGTGGGGCAGGCTGTGTGGGAGGGGGACAGGGAGAGAATGAAGAGTGGCCTCAAAGCAGTCTTGTCTGTGTCTTATTCCGCCGTTAGCACCGGGGCTACGGCCAGCAGGGGGCAGCAGAGGCCTGCAGGAAGTGAGCAGGGCGGGGTCTTCTGCCGGCTGCCTGCTCTCTTCTCTAACAAGGGTGGACTTTCAACTGTGCCTGTTGATGACCTATTAGAGGGGTGCTCCACTACCTGGCCTGTCTGTGAAATCCCTAACTGGGCCTCTCTCCCTCCATCTGTACTTGATTCTGACCTAGTTTGGGCATGGGGTTTCTGCTCCTTTTACTAGCTGTTCCTTTATGTGTGTCTCTGATGCATGTGTCTGTTGTCCCTCTTATTCAGTCTTTTTATCCCTGTGTCTGCGTCTCTGTGGTCCTGTGTCTCCCTGTCTCTGACCATCTCTCTCCCATCTCTTGATTTCTTTCCTCTGCCTCCAAGTCCTCAGTGGGACTCTGTGAGTATGAAGGAGGCCAGATTCTGGGAGCCAGATCCCTGGGTTACCTGGGGCAAGGAAAGGAGCTTCATTTCCAGGAGCTACAGCCAAGCCCAGGATCCCCAGCACCTCCCATTTCAGCCCAGCCTGCAGTGTCCTTGGCCCAAGAAAGGGGAAGTGAAGGGGTCTAAGCCCTGACCTCAGCAAGCCTGATCGGGGAGGAGCTCAGGCCCCGACCCACACCCAGGGCCTGCGTCAGCAGCACTCAGACTGGGGGCATTGTGCAATCCTTGGCGAAGCCTGGCCCAGCTGGATGCCTGGGTCCTTGTATTTTTAGACCCAAAGGAGAAGTGAAAAGGCCCCTGAAGGGGTGAATCATCAGTCCTGGGGAAGAACCCAGGCGCCTGGGCCCCAGCTCCGGGAAGCAGGCCTTGGGTAGGGGTCTTTGGGGAGGAGGCATCTCACCAGGCTTCCCCCTTCTCTGAAAGCAAGCTTTGGGGAGTTCAGCCATGGCCTTCAAGCCTGGGCAAGTATAGGGTGGAGCTGCCAGCCCCGGCCCAGCTGGTAGGGTGTGAAAGGCTCAAGTGACTCAGTCTGGTTGGGGGACTGCCCCACCCAGTACCTTCTGTGCCCTGGTTCCCAGAGTTGTCCTGTTCTGGACCCCACATCTGCAAGGAAACCCTGGGACCATGGAAACCTGTGATTCACCCAAAGTCCAAGTCCCCACACTGAAGTCTTGAGAAATGGCCAGCTGTGTGTGTCTGTGTCTGTGTACACATCCCAGGAAGTTCCTTCCCCTTCTCCCTGTCCTTCCTTGAAGTGCCAGGCATGTAGGGCAGGCCCTCGGAAGGGAAGCAGACCTCTGGGGCGCTAGCTGAAGCTGCTGTCCATGGGTTGAATTTCTTCCTCAGAGAAGCCAGAGCTCTGCCCATCTGTTTGACTGAGTCAGCCCCCGCAGCTAACTCCCCAGATCTAGGATAAGTTCCTTAAAGTCAACTGACTATGGACTTCAATCACGTCTACAAAATATCTTCACAACATCATCTAGATTAGTGTTTGAATAACCAGGGACTGTAACCTAGCCAAGTTGGCACATAAAACTGACCATTATAATCTAGTCCTTGTCAATTCAGCACCCATACACATCTCCTTAACCATAGTTAGTCTCCAAATATAAGAACAAAGTCATACTCCCATCTAACATGATGCAGTTATCTATGGACACCCAAAAATGCACTTTCCCCAGAGGAGCCCACCAGCTTCCTGCCATGGGGTATATGCCAGGTAGTAGTTGGGATGTGTCAGACCATAGGCGCACACACACTCAGAAGACAGGTACAGCTGGCCCTGTGAAGTGGAGTCAACACAAGAAACATACTAAGAAAATCATAAGGTAGGAAAAGTACATTTACAATACTTAGTGAAAAAAATCCTGGATGTGGTTCCATAGTGTAGCAGTTAGCACATCTGCTTTACACACAGAAGGTCCTGGCCCCAATGGAGCCACAGTCCATGGTCTACGGCCATGCCACCCTGAACAAGCCCAATGCCTGATCTCAGAAGCTAAGCAAGGTCGGGCCTGGTTAGTACTTGGATGGGAGACCACCTAGGAAGACCAGGTGCTATAGGCATAAATAAAAAAAATAAAATCCACATATAAATGGACCTGCCCAATTCAAACCCTTGTTCAGGGATCAACAGTATATCAGCAATTTCAAGAAGAAAAATGAAACAGAGAAGTGAGATTACGAGAGTGATTTTTAATAGGAAAAAAGGTACTTAGGAATAAAGTTAACGTGCAAGATTTACACATGGAGGATAATATTACTTTACTGAGAAAATTTGAGAGCTTAGGTTGGGTAGTGGTTCATAGGTATTTGATTATGGTCTGTAAATAGATGTTACATGTATTCATTATTTGTTAAATTTCTTTTACTTTTTAAAATCCTTGATAGAGGACAGGAAGGCCTCGCCGAGAAGGCAGACTTGGAGGAGAGAATGTCATATGGACAGCGGGGGAAAGAGCAGTCCAGGGAGGGAATGGCAAGTGCAAAGGCCGAGGCAGGAAATCGATGGTGTGTTTATGGAACAATGTAGCCGTCTGGACCACAGTGAAAGGGCAAGGGTAGGAGAAGTCGAGGCAGGTTGTGGGGGACTTTGGTTTAGATCTTTACTAGATTCTTCGCCCCAAAGGGTGATTGTACAGCCTGGTGCACAACCACACACACCAAGGAAGGGTGCACATGAGACGTCACAGCCACAAAGCAAAAACAGACTAGGGAGACACAGGCACAAATAAAACCCCACCCCCAGCGGAGGATAGCATAACCCACCATCCTACAATCATGGAGTCCCCAGGGTCTCGGTCCCAGTGCTAAGCCAGCAAACAGACCCTACAAGAACAATCCAACAACGTGAATATATAAACAACCCTCCAACCTCCACTTAACCTGCTATCTCTCACCTAATCTCAGACTTTGCCCATCACAGGCTGACTCAGCCCTGCCCACAGCTCAACATCAGAAGCAGCCTTGACTGGGGAGAGGTTTCCAGGTGCGAGCCTGTGTGCCTGTGTGCGTCTGCTCTGCCCATAGAGGCCAGCAGGAACAGAGAGGTGGAGTGGGGGTGCGCCAGCCGCCCTCCCCATCATGCGCACTGTAGACGTCAGGAACCAAAGTTCACCAGTTTCACTGCCTTGTGACTGGGCCACAGAGGAACCACATCTAGACACTGGCCTCCTATGTTCTCAGTGACACCCCCAAATAAGGACACAGGCACAAAAGAACACTGTTCACGACATACACTGTGCTGCAGAGGCCTTGCACAGAACCACGGCTGCCTATGGTCTCAGACGCTTTACACACGCTCTTAACTTCGAAGTGTGTGTGCACCGATCCTCATCGCACCAGAGGGGAGACCGTCATACACTAGGCTCTTTCAAGGAGTAACACATACTTAGTCACTCCAGATCCCACAGTGGTTCGGAGCTACACACAGATGTGCAGGTGGGTAAGTCACAGGAACACCACCTCAAAGACAGGGCTGAGTATACACTCCCACACCCAGAGATGGTTAAAGTAAACACAGTGTGTGCAGTCAATCATACAGGCCCAGGCGGTTTCACACATTTATTCACAGCCATGTCAAGTGGAATTGAAAATACACACCAGCTCATGTCCCACACCTGTCTGGCCAACTGCATATTCACGCACCTCGGGTGTCCCACACCCAGTCACGCCAGGGCACACACCTTCGCACCTGCAGCGCATACACTATTCACACGTCATGGACACACACACACACACTCGTGGGCCCATGCAGTTGCACGCACAGTCGGCCGCACCTTATCATGCCTAATCACGCCAGGCACACACTTGGCCTCGGCACACGTGCCGCAAGCACACGGCCCCCGCTCGCCCGCGCGCTCGCCGGGGCTCTCACACCCCCGCGTTTCCCGTCCCTGCTTGTTTTTCTGGAAACTCTGCTCTCCGTTCCCCTCCCCCTAGGCCGGAAGTGCTCGCAGTATTTTTAGCCTGTCTGGTTTCCGCCCCTTTCCCCCTCCTCCTGCCCGCCCAGGACCGGCCCCCTGCGCCCAGCGGGGGACCCGGCCATCCCCTTCCCCACCGTCATTCCAGAGGGGATTCCCGGCTGCTGCCGGGGCCACGGATTTTCCCGCTGGCTACGTGGGGATGAGGAGGAGTCCTGTCCCGAACTTCCTCCTGGGCTGGGACGCCTGAGGCCAGGACGGGTGGGAGGGTGACTGGGAAATGGGTTCCTAAGTTGGAGGAGGAACGACTGGGGGCTCGGACTCCTGGGTCTGACAAAGGAGGGGCCTGGGAGACCCTAGAATTGAGCAAGGAGGGGCCGAGGCCCGGGTTCCTGGGTCCCACAGTCTACGTTTCGGTGTGTGGTCGGTCCTTCCCTGTGCATAGCCCCCCATCCCCCCTCCAGCCTCTTCGAGAGTCGCCCAACCCCGAGCGTCCAGGTTCTCGAGCCGATGACTCAGCAGATGGGAGAGGGGAGGGGGTCAGCTTGACTCAGGGATGGGAAATGCTCCCTGTAAAAACTGGAATCCCTCTTCCAAGATCGCGGCCGGAGCCAACCTGGGCTCCGGCCACCCCGGGGTGCCCCCCACCTTCTGTTTTCCCACTGCCTTCGTCCTACTAGCGGCACAGGGTTTGGAGCCCAGACGGGAGGCGGGTGCAAGGCACCTCCCCTTTCCCCTTTTCCCGTTGTCCTCGAGGCTCTGTTTACAGGCGACTGAAGCCCTGGTTACAAGAGAGGAACCCGGGCGTCCGGGCTGAGCCTCCTCGTCACCGCTTCCAGGAAGCCCCCCTCCCCCGCCCCTTGCGAGTGAGTCACGGGCGAGCGGGAGGCGGCAACCGTGCCAGAGCCGCCCGCAGCCGCCCAGCTCACGGGACCGGCCGGGAAGGCCCCCTCAGCCCCAGAAGGCGCCGCACCAGGGATTTCCCCCGCGCTCTGTCGGACAAGGCAGGTCGGCGTGCCTGGCCGAGACTCCCCACCTCAGTACGAGCCCGCAGTCACAGTGTCAGCCTATAAGAATGAACTTTGCACCATTATAACTGCACAACGTGGCAATGATTTTTCGTATTTTCACTCAGGGCAGCCAGCTCACCAAGATCGACTTACTAAGTTTTCTGCCCAGATCTTAAAGTTTTCACGCAGGGCACCCCCTTGACAGTAAACGACTTGCCAATGCGGGGAGTGATCCCCGCAGGTTTAGCGTTCCCTAAAGGCACACCGCTTTTTGAGACCTGTCCGACCATTAGATGGGGATGACCCATTTCTTCCATTTCAGAATAACTTTCCATGAAGGCAACCCTCCACCATTAATAAAAGATCTCGCCTTTTCCAATCTTCGGTTTTCTCAGAGGGCAAACTCAACATAATTTAGGGCTTTGGTGTTAGTCTGCTGCCATTTACTAAATGGAGCTAGTAGAGTAACTTGGCCTCTAAACTCGGGTTTCTTCGTGTGTAAAATGGGAACAATAACCCCTCCTAGAGTTAACGTATGTATGTAAAACACATTTATACAACAGAAGCGCTACTATCTGCGGGAGGGCAAGAGGCTACCGTGGCTCTGGAATTGGGAAAGAAGGCCCCTTTTCAGCCTCGACAAGTATCCGGGACCCCACTCCTCGCGAGTGGAGAAGGGGAGGGCGGTCAAGGTCTCCGGATCCGGGCTGTTTGAGAGCGACATCAGCCAGGCCGACAGGTCTCATCATTCCATAATAAGCCGGCCTGCTGGTCTCCTCTCAATGTTTTGCTCCTGCAGATTTCTGTCTACGGGTGTTTGTCCTTTTTTCCTCCCTCTTTTTCTATTTATGTGACACTCCCTTTCACTTCTCTCTCTGAACGTCTCTGGGACTGTCTCTATCACGTCGTCTCTGTCTCATCTCCAATCCTAAGCCTGTCTCTCTCCCTCTCTGTATATGCCTCCCTGTGTGTGTGTGTGTGTGTTTCTCAGCGTGTTGTTTCTTATTGCTGCTTTCTTGCAGGGCACCTCCAGCTTTCTTGTCTTCATTTTCCCAAGCTCTCCTGCCTCTGTCCATGTTCAGTGTCCCTCACGCTGCAGCCATGCCCACTGCTTTCTGCCTACCTCTGCCTCCCATCACTCCCCTTAATTTGAGCCCCTGCCTCCCCTCCCTCTGTCCCAGTTTCTCTCCCTTCCCTGCGCCTCATAGTGTCTCCAGCCATGAACTGGGCTGATGGACCCTCCCCCCCGTCCATCAAGTGCCTCCCCTGCTGGCTGCAGCCACTGGTGGCTCAGTCTAGGCGTGTGTGTCCCATATGGGAGCTGGGGACTGAGGTCCTGAGACCTAGTGGGCTGTGCTGGGAGTGGCGTGCAGGTCTCAGTGCCCCTCCCACCTCCCCGCTCCCCAGGCCCTCTGCCTCCCCCTGCCCCTCCTGGCCCCGCCCCTCCCTACGGATAAAAGCACCGGCTCCTCCAGCCACCCGCAGCCTGCCTCCAGCGCTCCGATTATCGGCCGGGTTCTCCGCTCATCGGCCCTCCGCGCCGCCATGGATCTCACCGCCATCTACGAGGTGAGTCCCTACAGACTGGCACCCTGGGGTGCCAAAGCCTGACTCCCTTCTCAAATGAGGGCTCTCCAGCGCCGCAAACTCCAGCCCGGGACCCCTGGCTTCCTTCTCCAACTGGAGCTCCTTAGCGCCGCACGCTCGGGCCCGGGGTCTTGCCTCCCTTATCAGACCAGTGTGACTCTCTTGAGATGAAAAATGGAGCCCGCGACGTTCGGGTCTCGGCCCAAACATGGGTTGGGTGGCTCTTGTAGATGGAAAGCTAGAGGAGTTTTGTCAGACTAGGGCTGTCTGGAGGCGGAAATGGCCCCACACCTGGCTTCCCCCCAGTAGTTGCTGAGGGCGCGGTTTTGCGCGGAGGCGTTTCTGGGGCTGGAGTCTCGGGGTTAGGGGAAGGCGACTTTTGTCTCCACTCCTTGACCCAGAGGAGGGCTCTGGGACTCAAAAACCAAAGAGATCGAATTCCTGGGTTAACTTTGTTGGCCCCTCCACTTGTGAAACTGGAGAACACGATGCGCGGGGTCAAATCCCGAGAGACCCAGAGACTCGAAATTGGAGGACAGTGGTGCGCCCTGAGTTTGGGATCCCCTCAATCCAGCCGGAGGATCTGTGATTCTTGGGTCCGTCGGAAAAGGTTTCATTCGCGAATAAACTTACCCTCCAGTTTGGGGTCCCTGCGACTCAGAACCCATGGGTTTCAGCGGGCGGGTGGGGCTCAGGCCAGGAGCCCACAAACCGGACTGGCAAGCTCTTAGGTGCCCTGCAGCTGAGGAGAGGCGTCACCCTGCATTTTCGGTGTCTTAAACGATCCCTGTTCCCACAGAGCCTCCTGTCGCTGAGCCCTGACCTGCCATCAGACCATGGAGACACTGAGTCCAACCTGGGCTTGGCCTCCTCCAGACTCTGGAGCCTCGGCTCATCCGACTCTAGCCCGGCTGGGGTCACTGCCCGCCTGCCTGGCCGCTCCACCAGCCTGGTGGAGGGTCGGACCTGCGGCTGGGTGCCCCCACCCCCAGGCTTCGCACCCCTGGCTCCGCGCCCAGGCCCTGAGCTGTCGCCTTCGCCCACTTCGCCTCCTGCGACACCCACCACCTCATCCCGATACAAGACTGAGCTATGTCGGACCTTCTCAGAGAGCGGGCGCTGTCGATATGGGGCAAAGTGCCAGTTTGCTCATGGACTGGGTGAGCTGCGTCAGGCCAGTCGCCACCCCAAATACAAGACGGAACTCTGCCACAAGTTCTACCTCCAGGGCCGCTGCCCCTACGGCTCCCGCTGCCACTTCATCCACAACCCCAGCGAAGACCAGGCTGCCCCTGGCCACCCCCATGTGCTGCGCCAGAGCATCAGCTTCTCAGGCTTACCCTCCGGCCGCCGAGCCTCACCACCGCCAGCAGCCCTGACAGGCTCTTCCCTGTCCTCATGCTCCTTCTCACCCTCCAGCTCCCCACCCCCAGCACCTGGAGACCTTCCACTTTCACCCTCTGCCTTTTCTGCTGCCCCTGGGACCCCTGTGGCCCGAAGGGACCCCACCCCAGCCTGTTGCCCCTCCTGCCGTAGGGCCACCAACAGCAGTGTCTGGGGACCTGTGGGTGGCCTGGCTCGGAGCCCCTCCGCACACTCCCTGGGATCTGATCCTGACGAATATGCCAGCAGCGGCAGCAGCCTGGGAGGGTCTGATTCGCCTGTCTTCGAGGCTGGGGTTTTCGGGCCCCCCCAGCCACCTGCAGCCTCTCGACGACTCCCCATCTTCAATCGCATCTCCGTATCTGAGTGACAAGTGCCTGCCCAGTACAGATCAGTTGGATCTCAAGTGGGGGGGGGCGGCATCTCTCTTGTGCTGTGGGCTCTACAGGAGCCCAGGACTTTTAACCAAGTACCCCCCTGCCTTCCAAAATGCATTAACCCACTCCCCTGACCCCATGCTGGGGCAGGCCCCCAGTGTGCAAGCTCAGTGTTCGTGGTGTTGGGGGAAGGAGTGTATTCTGGAGTCTTTTTTTAAAAAAAAGATGTAGCAAATTTGAGGGAGGCAGTGAGCCCTCTCCCCCTCCCCTGCCCAATGCTGTGAATAGGCCCCCACTGCCCCTTCCCAATTTTTCCTAGACCCCTGAGGTTCTGGTGTTGACTGGTGGCAACTGGAGCCTCCCCATGAGGGGCAATCCTGGTGCTCAAGTTTCCCCCCAAAAGCAAGTAGCCAAAGCCGTCGCCAACACCCACCCCAACCATTGGGCCCTTTATTTATGACGACTTTATTTATTCTAATAGATTTTATAGTATTTATATATATTGGGTCGTCTGCTTCCCTTGTATTTTTCTTCCTCCTTTTTGTAATATTGGAAACGATGGAATAATTATTGTTATAAGATACTATAATATATTAAGTAATATATATTGTTAAAAGTTTATTTTTGTGTTTTTTGGAATTTTTAAATAAAAAGCATCTGTGTGTAAACTGGAATCCTGGCTCTTCTGCGGTCTAGAGACAGAGGAGTGGGGATGATGGTGAGGCCCTTTTTGGAAGTGGGTAGTCCACTCAGCTCCTCTAAACCTTCCCAGAGCACAGCCGCCAGCGGCGCTTACCTGGCAGGAAGTGATGTCACCCAGCCCGGCCGTTCACCTGAGAGGGCGGGGCCAGGTGAAGTCACCCGGTAGGAGCCGGGAGAGCCAGTTCCCCGGGCGTGCGAGGAGTAGGCGCTGCCGTCTAGTCGGACTCCCAGACCCAGCTCTCGGCCGGGCGCAGGCGGGAGTGGGATGTTTCCGTCCCTGCGGGGCCGAAGGAGGGCGGGGCGGCGAGGAGAGGACGGAATGTGCCGGGGCGCGGACCCAGGGCGGGCGGGGGAGGGTCAGCCCGGAAGCCGGGGCGGCCCGGGGGCCCGGGAGCCCGGGAGCCCGCCACCCGTCTTCCAGTCCCCGAGGGGCTGGGGTACTGAGACTCTCGCAGTCTTGGGGGAGGCAGCTCTAGAGTCTCAGGATTCTAGAATCGCAACATTTTGGACACTAAGAGGTGGTCTCCCAGCCACTAAGAATTCTCGGCCCTGGTGTCTGTCAGCGCGTTTAGGAATGGCGGAGTTGTAGCTTCTGGCCTTCCGGGACCCCAGAGCCTCGAAAGTACCGCATCTCGGGCTGTCGGGAATTTAGAAACTGGGGCTTGCGGGAACTCGGCCTTTCCGCGCCTGCGAAGCGCGAGGCCGGGCTGCGTGGGTCGCGGGCGCGTGGGGGCTGGGCCCGGGACGGCGGTGTCCTCGGACCATACAAGGCAAGCGGCGGCGAGACCCACCCTGGGGCGGGGAGCCCGGAAGCCGCCTCGCGTCAGTGCCCGCGCCCCGCCCCCCTTCCGCCGCGGCCGCCTCTCCTCGCCCTCGACCCCTCTTCCTTCTTTCCCCCGTTTTCCTCTCCCCTCCCCCCACTTCCCCCTGCTCTTGTCTCGCCACCCTCATTCACCCCTCCTCCCTCCTTTTTGAGCCCTTTAGCTTCTTTTTAGATTGTTTTGCGTGTGCTGTTCTTCCTTGTTCTCTTTTCCTTTTAACTTCCTTGTTTTAGGGATATTTTAAAAAGCCTTAGTTTCTCTTGTCTCTCATTTGTCTTTGTTCTATATTTTCTAGTTCTTGTTCTTTCCTTCCTTCCTTTACATTTCTTTTCCCTTCATTTTTTCTCCTTGTTTGCCTCTTCTCTTAGAGAGAGCTGGGTTCTTTCAGAGCCACTTTTCTTCCTTCTCTATCTCTTCCTTGTTTCTGTTTAATTCTCCATATTCTTCTAATCCCACTTTTCATACAGGTTGGACTAGGAGTTCTCTTTCATTTTCCTCTAGGTTTCCATCCTTTTCCATCCCTTTCCTTTCTTTATGTTTCTTTTTGTCATTTTGTTTAGCATTTTGTTTAGTAGTCCTTCTGATTTTAGATTCTTTTGAATCTGAAAGCTCACTCAGGTGCCCACATATAGGAAAAGAGGGCTGGGAAAGATAGAAACTCGGAGAGACCTAAAGACATTGGGGAGGCAGAGAGAAAGCAAGCCTTGCAGAGACATTTACAGACACTGAAATAACAAGAAAAACATCTCTGGTCCTTAGCAAAAACATGTTCTGCCCCTTTGCTAAAAAACCCTCATTTAAGATACTGGTACCTACCACCAGCTACCAGTGCCAAACATCTGGGAGTCCCCTTGACTCCTCTCTTTCTCTCTCAAACTTGCACCCCAGTCTAACAGCGATCCTGTCTGATTGACCTTCTAAATAGATCTACAATGCACCTTCCTGCCTGTGGTCCTTACCCTGGTCCTGTCCGGCATCATATCTCACCTGAACCATCACATCAGTCCATCGCTGGTCTCCTGACTCAGGCCTCTGCCCTCAGTCTGTCCCCACTGTCCTACTAAACAAAGGCAACCTGTCATGACCCAAGTCAGATCACAGGAAAGCCAAAACCCTAAGTCGTCACCAGCCTACATGGCCTGGATCTCCTCTTGCTCTTAGACACATTGGCTTCCTTAGCTGCTCCACCAATAGGTACATCTCACACGCTTCAGCCACAGGGCCTTTGTGCAGACCGTGCCCTCTGCCTGGAATACTCCCCTAGGTATCCCCATTGCTCACTCTCTTGCTTTAGGTCTCTGCTTACATGTCTCCTCAGTGAGATGGTCTTTGGCTACTCATTGCAACCCCACACCTCACCTCCAACTCCTCCATCCTCCCTACCTTGCTCTATGTTTTCCATGACATTTCTCATCACCGAACATATAAAATGAACTTAGTTCCTATGTTTATAGGAATCTGCCTCCTCCACTAGAATGTCAGGTCCTCAAGGACAACGATTTTGCCTTGTTCGCTGCTATATCACTCATGCCTAAAATCTAAACAGCAGCTGGTCACATCGTTCAGAGATATTCAGTTTGTTGGAAAAAAACAAATCAATTCAGAAATGGGGAGAAAAGGAGAGTGAAAAACCCCAGCACACACAAGAAAAAAAAATTAGTATATGAGGTGACTACTGTTTAGTACTAAACTTACCGTGATAATCACTTCACATTTTATAGTATGTATAAAAATCATGTTGTACACTTTGGACTAATACGGTACAATGTTATATGGAAATTATATCTCAGTGAAACGAGGGGGGAAAATCCAAGACAGAGAAAGAGGCAGTAACACACACCCGGTTTGCGGAGGATCCACAGCCTGATATATTAGTCAGGTCTTAAACAGAGATTTGCAGACCCAATTAAATATGCAGCCATACAAGAGGCGATACCACCCTCTGGCGGCCATGATGGAAATGGCACCTCCCCACAATACAGAAGACTCCCTAATCGACCATCGCCGGAATTCCTGGAGTCTTTCCAACCCGAAAATTCTAAGATGGAAATGTTTACTCCTATAAGTAATGTAGATATTTCAGTTGATTTGTAAAATGTGTAAGTTCATAAAAACTGACGAGAGAAAGTTAAAAATGCTCCAGGTGAGGATCGAACTCACAACCTCGGCATCGCTCCGCTCGCACTGTCATATAAGTACCGCGCGCTAACCGATTGCGCCACTGGAGCTCCGGCCGCACCCTTTCGCCGCGGGGTCCTTCAGTCGTTCGTGTCCACGTGACCTCGCTGGACAGTTCCGCCTTATATTGTATATGTAAACAGTAATCTTTTGGTTGGCCAATAGGAGAAAGTTTGTGACCAGCTCCAGATTCTCACGCCTCGAGGGCTCTTGCTGTAAAAGGGAAAAGTCCGCGAGGCTTTTGGAATGCGGAGGTGTAGCCTGCCTGGGACTCGCCTTCTCATGAATATTCAGAACACAGGGAGGAGGAGGGGTTTTAACCCTCTGCTCCCTGGCCGGCCGGAAGGCGGCCCCTCCCCCCCGCGGGCGGGAACAGGATATGAGCCCAGGCGGCTGGGGGGAGGGGAGGCCCCAGGCAACCGACCCCCGCCCCATAGCTGGGACCAAACTCTCTCGCCGCAGATGTGGTACCGCCGCCGCCTCCGGAGCCTGGTGCCACTCATCCTGGAGTTTGAGGGGTCCAGAGTCGCGGACTCCGGCGTCCCAAATCTCTACATCGCTTCCTGAGAGACCCCAAAGCACAGGCCGCCGCGTCCAGGCTACAGGACCCCCGATATCCAGGTGCCCAGCGCCCCCTCCTGGAGGAGCCAGGAGTCCGGGACATCAGCAGCCCCGCGCGACCCTGGAGGGCGAGCTTCTTGCATCCCGGTTTGAAGAATTTAGGATCCCAGACCGGAGATTCTGTCCAGGGGTTTCCAGAAATCTGAGCTCAAGACTCGCAGGGTTGGAGGAATTTGGGTTATGGACTCCTAGCGCCCTAACCAGTCTGTTTTGGACAGAAGCGCCCACTACTTCAAGGGGACCCAAGGATTTGGGACTGTCCTACATTCCATCCTGGAGGTGGTTTAATTCCTGCTCTTAAAGTTAGGGGAACTCAGGAATCCGGGCCGCCTACAGCCCTATCTGGAAGTCTCAGGAATTTGCGTCCCCAGCAACTCCATCTGAGACTCAAGAGTCGAGGCTCCTAGCATCTTCCATTTAGAGGACCAAGAAATTCGTACCGCTGCATGCCATTCTCCAAGAAACCTCGGATTCTGATTGCCGGAGCCTGAGAGCCCGAAGTTCACGCCCCTAACTTGCAGAGACCCAGGAGTCTTGGCTCTGCGCCTCCCCGGGGACCGTGCTGGGGTCGAATAGGAACTGGGCTGTCTTGGTTTGGGGCTGGAGACTCCCCAGAAGGTGAGGGGGGAGGCGAGGGGCCCCGACGGGCTGGGGGAGGGGGCGGCGCCGCCGCAGCGAACAATGAGGGCTGCCGGCGGGGACGAGCGAGGCGCCGGCGGGAGTTGGGGCTGACGGGGTTTGTGAAGGCGCTGGGAACCCAGATTGCGGCGGTGGGGACAGTTGAGCGGATCGTGGAGGGACTGACTGAAGGGGGGAGGGGTTCGAGGGCTCCGGGCCAGAGCCCCAACTCGCAGCCCCCGGTGGGGGAGGGAGCCGTGTGCAGGACCCTGGCATCCGGTCCCCCAGCCTCCTCCGCCCTCCCCTGGGACCCCGCGGCCTCCCGCCCACGGCTTTTCCCAGCCCTGCCCCTCGCCCTAGGCTCCAGCCAGAGCCCAACTGTTCCCAGGATCCCTGAGCCTCCGGCCCCAGAGAGGCCAGACTCGTAGCTTCGGCGACTCTTGCTTTCTTCGCTCCTCTTTGTCTCAACCTTTCCATCTTTTCCTCTACGTTATCTTTTCTCGTTCCTCTCTTTCTGTCACTGTGCCTCTGCCCCGTGAGTCATTTCCAGGGGGCCCCTCCCTGGATTTAGACCGCACTGCTAAATTCTCAGCCCCCAGTCTGTAAGTGTGGGCCGCAGGGTGGCCTGCGGGGTTCTGATTCCTAAGAAGGGGGTCTTTTTCTGCAGAAGCCCTGAGCCACTCAGCTATGCCCGAGGGAGCCGGTGGACTGAGCCTGTCCAAACCCAGCCCTCGCCTTAGCCCGGGTCGCAGAGGTGAAGTGTGTGACTGTGCGACTGTGTGTGAGACTCAGACAGGTGAGCATGCGAGGGGCATTCTGGGCATTCGCGCCTTCATTCAAAACCACGCAGACCTCTGTGTCTGGCCCAGTGCTGGCAATGCTGGTTACACGAGGTGACCAAGACAGCCTCGGCCCTGCTTGCCCAGAGCCCCAAGTCTGGTGGGGGAGATGGACCCATCCCTAGACAGTGGCAGTCCAGAGGAGGTAGTCCAGGGCAGAGTGGTCCCCAGCTGGGATGAGGACAACCCAGGGGCTGTGGGAGCCTGGTCTGGGAGGTCAGTGGAGGCTTCCTGAAGGCGGGGGACATCTAAACTGAGGATGGAAAGATTAGGAGGAATGGCAGAGGCAAGGGAGAGTATTCCACATAGAGGGAACAGTAGGTTCAAAGGCCCAGAGATAAGAGGAAACTACTTATTTGAGTAAGAACCCAAGCGTGACTGGATCTTGAGGGTAAGAAGTGGTGTGGCTGTAACGACTGGAAAGGTCCCTAATGGCCACCTTGCATAGGGCCTTTTGGACCTGAGGAGTTTGGACTTTATCCTGAGGGTCAGATGGGCAAAATAATAAAGATTTCCCAGGCTGATACATGGAGGTGGATTAGAGAAGTGGAGGCCAAAAGCTCAGACAGGACCTTGCTGGGCGAGGACAGGACTGGACCGAGGCAGCGCAGCGGGGAGAGGAGAAGGGAGCCGTGGGAAAGACGTTGACGGGGTGTAGGGAGTGTGGGGGCTGAGGGCACTCACTCGTGGGGCAGAACCGCTGACCTGCCCCACATCCCCAGCAGCATCTACAACCCCTGCCATGGCCTCCCCTCGAGGTTCTGGGAGCTCCACGTCCCTGAGCACGGTGGGCTCTGAGGGGGACCCGGCCTCAGGGCCCACCCCTGCCTGCTCAGCCTCCAGGCCAGAGCCCCTTCCAGGGCCCCCCGTCCGCCTGCATCTGTCCCCTGTGGGGACCCCAAGTTCAGCAAAACCCTCGAGGCTGGAGCGTGTGGCCCGTGAGATCGTGGAGACAGAGCGGGCCTATGTCCGAGACCTCCGCAGCATCGTGGAGGTGAGGCAGGGGGCACCCGAGCGCAGTGGGGACCCAGGCCAGCCCCTCCGCCCCGTAACCCCAGTCATCCCCACAGGACTTCCTGGGCCCCCTGCTGGATGGCGGGGTCCTGGGGCTGAGCGCGGAGCAGGTGGGCACGCTGTTTGCCAACATCGAGGACATCTACGAGTTCAGCAGGTCAGGGGCACTGGCTGGTGGGCCTGGGGAGGCAGGCTGTGTCCTAACCCAAAGCTTGGAGCCGCACAGGGCCCTGTCCAGGCTGGCCCATGGGGTGTCGAGACATTGGGCAGGGGTCACGATGGAGACTGAGGACACAGATGAGGCCCAAATATGGGGACAAGTGCAGACATCTGGATGGATCTCAGCACTGTGTCAGGCGTGGGAGCAGATGAATCCAAGGCTCAGGCGGGGCCTCGAGATCATGACAGTGTGAGCGTTTGTGTTCTGGGGAACTCGGTCCTGGACAAACCTGGATGGTTGGCCCCCAGTGAGGGGAACGCTGGACTCCAAAAACGAGGACACCTGAGTGTCTTGATGAGACCTTAAGATTATTATAGGAGGTCTGAGAGTCCTGACAAGATCTCAATCACAACAGGATCTTAAGATCATCACAGATCTAAGGGTTATGACACTGTTCTCCCTGGGTCATGACACGAGACACCAGGTTCAGGCCAGCTGTGACAAGATTTCAGGCTGAGGAATACGACACGGTCCAATGAAGTCTGAGCAGGTTGTGATATCTCAGTTCATGGTCAGAGGACCCTCCCTCTGGACGTGACATCCCCTTGAGAGATCCTGGCAGCCACCAAGCCCCCAACCTCCTGGAGCCCTCCGCTGTGTGGTGCTGGGGGGCCAGGCGGTCCTCACCCTTTCCTCTCCCCGCAGTGAGCTCCTGGAGGACCTGGAGGGCAGCAGCAGTGCAGGGGGCATTGCCGAGTGCTTTGTGCAGAGGGTGAGTTGAGGACCGGGGTTCAGCCTGGGTAAGCAGGGAGCAGGCCTAAACGGGGCTGGAGGGGAACTATGGGGAGTCTGAGGTCTTCCTAACTCCCACGTTACCCACAGAGTGAGGATTTTGACATCTACACGTTGTACTGCATGAACTACCCGAGGTGAGGGGCCCCAGGCCGTGGCCATGAGCTGATGTGCCAGCCAACGTCCCTCCACCCTGACCCTATCCAGCTCCAATCCCTGCCAGACCGCTCCCCGACCTGCCCCTGACCCCTGCTAGCCCCTGATCATTCCTGAACCTGGCCACTCCCCGACCCCTCCCAGCCCAGCCCAGCCCACTGGAGTTGCTGGCCCCGCACTGACCTGCACTGTGCCCCCAGCTCCCTGGCCCTCCTCCGAGAGCTGTCGCTGTCTCCGCCGGCAGCCCTGTGGCTGCAGGAGCGCCAGGCCCAGCTCCACCACTCGCTGCCTTTGCAGAGTTTTCTGCTGAAACCCGTTCAGCGCATCCTCAAGTACCACCTGTTGCTGCAGGTTCGCTGTGGCCCTTGGGGGGTGCTGCTTGGGCAGGGGCAAGGTCTTATCCATGGACCACCCAGTGCTGCATCTGGAGGGTGGACCCAGGATGAACTGGGCAAGGCCCGGGGAAGCATCTGGTACCTAGAAACTGGGCCAGCACTCGGGGAAGGGTCTTGCTGGCAATGGGGCCTGGCAGCAGCTGATTCCACTTTGTATCCCTGCCTGTTTGTCTCTCTCCATCTCTGGGTTTCCATCTCCGTCTCTACCTTTATATTTCTGTTTCTTGTCATTATCGTCATTCTCCTTCTGTTTCTTCTCTCCTCCCGGGTGCCTGGTGGCTTCCCCTCAGGAGCTAGGTAAGCACTGGGCCGAGGGCCCCGGTGGCGGGGGCCGTGAGATGGTGGAAGAGGCCATCGTGTCCATGACAGCAGTTGCCTGGTACATCAATGACATGAAGCGCAAGCAGGAGCACGCCACGCGCCTCCAGGTGGGCTGGGGCCAGCTGGATGGGAGGAGTGGGCATGGGGGCTTTTTGGGGGTGGCCTTGGAGGGTGGGCTCGGACAGCACGGCTGGGTTGCTGACCCCGTCGTCTTGGCGCGCATGTGCTGCCCGCTGGTGTGTCTGTGCCGGCGCACCTGGCGGGTCCCGGCAGGAAGTGCAGCGGCGGCTGGGCGGCTGGACTGGCCCGGAGCTCAGTGCTTTCGGGGAGCTGGTGCTGGAGGGCTCCTTCCGAGGTGGCGGAGGGGGCGGCCCCCGAATTCGAGGGGGTGAGCGGCTGCTCTTCCTGTTCTCACGGATGCTGCTGGTGGCCAAGCGTCGGGGGCCAGAATACACCTACAAGGGCCACATCTTCGTGAGTTTGGGGGTGGGGACAGGGCTGGAATGTTGTCTGCACACTGTATTTTATACACTTACATCTGTATACCCAAAGGGGTGGCCGGGGCGGGCTCCGCAAGGGACAACTGGCTTAAAAGGGTCACATTTTCTTGGGTCTGAGGATGGGGCAAAGTGTAGTAAGGAGGGGAGGCCAGCAGAATGCGGAGCTGGGGGCGGGGGGGGGCGGGATGTGGGGCTCCCCAGACAGGGGAGAACCTGGGTTGCCTACCAGCATCTTGTTGGGGGAGGCACATCTTCCAGATAAGGGGGAAGGGGAAGGGGGAGGGCGGGCAAGGACGAGCAGAGCCTAGCCTGGTGGGGTCAATGGGGGAAAGGGGACCCTCCATACAACCAGGCTGGGTACATCTTGCTAGGGGATAGACACCCCTATACAAGGGGCATGTTGCTGAGTCCAGGGGCTCAGCCTGCGCCCCTTTCTGCACCTCCCCCATCCAGTGCTGCAACCTGAGTGTGAGCGAGAGTCCTCGCGACCCTCTGGGGTTCAAGGTGGCCGACCTGACCATCCCCAAGCACAGGCACTTGCTCCAGGTGAGCACAGGGTGGGGCTGGGTGGCCGGGGTGCCCTCCGGGCCCTGGGCCTCACACCTGGCTCGCAACCACCTTCACCACCCCCTCCCCAGGCCAAGAACCAAGAAGAGAAAAGACTGTGGATTCACTGTCTCCAGCGCCTGTTCTTTGAGAACCACCCCGCTTCCATCCCTGCCAAGGTGCAGCTCTCGTCACAGCTGGGGGCCCTCGGGGTGCTGGAGCCTCTTACCCACTTAGTACTGGGAGACCCTCAGCACAGGGGTGCTCTCTTAGAACGTGATAGTTGAATTGCAGAGTAGGCTATCTGGGTTTGACTCCCACCTCCATCGTGTCCCTGCTTTGTGACTTTGGGCCAGTAATGTAACCTCTCTGGTCTGTTTCCTCACCGGGAGAAATAATAGCGCTGACCTCGTAGGGCTGTGCCGAGGAGTCATTGTCATCAGTCATGTAACTCGCCTGTCACGTAGCAGCACCCATTAATGGGACTGCCTAGGGTGCTCAGAGACTGGCCGGCCTCCTCAACCCTCATCCTCATCTCTTTCAGGCAAAACAAGTTCTCCTTGAAAACAGCCTGCACTGTGAGTTGGGGCCTCGGGTTGGGAGTGGAAGTAGAGGGATTACTTCCAAGAAAAAGTGGATTAGCCGCAAATCTCTCCCCACAGGTGCTCCTAAAAGTAAGTCTGTCCCAGAGCCTGCGACACCCCCACTTGGGTCTCCCCGACTTCAAGATGCTAGAAGTTTCACCCCTGGACGTAGGAACACAGGTAAAGGAGATGGAATCCTGAGTCCCACTCCCTACTTCTCCCCCAGGACTCAGGAATTGTACCTGCAGCCCCCTCCTCCCCCCGGAGCCTGGAGCTGGACTCATAATGGGGTTCTGATCTGTCTGTCCCACAGCTCCGTCTCCAGGCCCCTCCGTTACCCGCCGTGGCCGCAGACAGTCTGGTGAGTTCCTTTCACCTGGGAACTGGGGATTGGGGTGGGAACTGGACCCTGACATCGCTTCGTCCTCCCCGCAGAGCCAGCGAAGGACCCGTATGTCGTGTTTCCACAGAATGGTAAGTGACTGCCCAGCCTAGCTGGGTCGAGCCCTGGCTGTCTGTCTGTCTCTTCCCACCGGATGCCCAGTGTTGGTGGGGGAGGGTGATGGGGGCAGCTCATCAGTTCTAAGGAGTAACACTTACCGCTACGTGTCACTCTTTTTCATCTCTCCATCCCCAGCTAAGCCTAGACTCAAGGTAAGAAATATCTTGGGACAGGGTCTGGGGACCCAGACTCCAGGGTCTGATGGAAGAAGGAAGGAGCTTGAGTTCTAAGCTCCTGGGGGGCTAGGGGTTGGGTCCTCCATCTGAGGGAGGAGGGAGCTGGGGGCCCTGGGTGCTTGTCCTCCATCCTTTCCTTCTTCACAGCATGCTGGCAGTGAGGGGGAGCTCTACCCCCCCTTAGAGCCTCAGCCACCAGGTCCAGCTTCTGGACCCCCTGAGGACCTAGAAGACACTGGACCCCCCACTGGACCCCCTGGGACCTCAATCACTGAAGAAATCCTGGAACTGCTGAATCAGAGAGGCCTCCGCGATGCAGCAGTGAATGTCCCATCAGTGTCCTTGGGGCTCTGGGCTTGGGCAGGCACGGACGGGGGGCCAGGGGTGGCCAACCCACCCTGACACCTTTGGCCTCTTCCCCAGGGCCCACTACAGCCATCGCCCCATGACATTCCTACGTTCCCCGGAGGTGCCCAGGTGCCGGACGATGGCGAAAACCTCACGTTCCCAGCCCTGCCCAGCCGGGACTCGTCCGAAGAGGAGGAGGAGGGAGAGCTGGAGGCGGACGAACAGTGCCCTTCGCCTCTCCATGTGCTGGAGGGGCTCGAAAGTTCCAGCGCAGCTGAAGTTCCCGACATTCCTGGCCTGACCAAAAATCCTGCGGTGCCCAGGCTCCCTGAGGCTCCCGGCCTTTCTGAAATTCCCCAGACTCCTCGCCTTCCCAGTCTCTCCGACGTTGCCAGTGTTTTTGAAATGCCCGGCCTTCCAGCCGTCTCCAGCATCCCAGACATCCCGGGCCTTTCCAGCTCCCCCGCCCTTCCCGGCGACTCCTGGCTGCAGGGACCTCTGCGGGAGCCGGCCGAGGCTCTAGCCACCAGGAGAGAACTGTGCCCTGGAAGCAGTTGCAGAGAACTGGGAGAGCCCTCCTCAGGCAGCAGGGCAGGTCAGGAGGAGACCGAAGAGGAGGCGTCCTTCTCAGATGTCCAACCCCAGGACAGCCCCCGAGATCAGCGATTCCAGGACGAGCTGGAATTCCGCTCTTGCTCAGAAATCCGGAGTGCTTGGCAGGCTCTGGAGCAGGGGCAGCTGGCCCGGCCAGGTTTCCCAGAGCCGCTGCTGATTCTGGAAGATTCGGATCTGGGTGGCGGGAACAGGAAGGCCGGAGCCCCAGGTGTGGAGCGGGCAGCGTCCCGAGTGCGAGAGTTGGCCCGGCTCTACAGTGAGCGGATCCAGCAGATGCAGCGGGCTGAGACGCGGGCCTCAGCCAATGCTCCCCGCCGCCGGCCGCGGGCTCTGGCCCAACCCCAGCTGTCGCCCTGCCTGCCCCACGAGCAGGCCGAGCCAGGTGAGGTCCAGAACGTGGTCGGCAGAAGTCACCCATGCCGAGGCTCCAGTCCTGACTCCGTCCTTCTCTCTCTGCACACAGGGCCCCTGCCTGCCTTTGGACACGTGCTGGTGTGTGAGCTGGCCTTCCCGCTGACCCTGGCCCAGGAATCTGTCCCCCTGGGCCCTGCTGCCCAGGTTCAAGCTGCCACACTTCTGTCTAAGCCAGGGGGCTGCCTGGATGGCCAGGGTCTAGATGTTTCCATTTCGTCTGAGCAAGACCATCGGGGCATCCAGGTTCCAGCTGCTGTCCCTTTGCCTGAGAAGGGAGACTTCTGGAACATCCAGATTCCAGCCCCCACACCTTTGCCCAAGCAGGAAGGCCCCCCACATGTCAAGGTTCCAGCTGTCACAACTCTGCCTGATCAAGAAGGCCACCTGGAAGTCCAAGTTCCAGCTGCCACTCATCTGCCTGAGCGCACAGGCCACGTGGATATACAGCTTGCCGCGACCACGTGTTTTCCTCAGCAAGAATGCCAGATGGACACCCACGTCCCAGCCACCCCAGCTTTACCCATGCAGGGAATTTCTGATGTCATGGTTGTAGCCACCACTCCTATGCCCAAGCAAGGCCACTTGCACTGCCAGAGCCCGACCACCACCCTATTAACTAAGCAAGGAGGTTCCAGGGATGTTCGGTCCCCAGACACTGTCTGCAGCCAAGCCGTCGGCCCTTTGTTTCTGTGTGGAAGCAGCCTGGACCATCAGGTACCAGCCAACACCCCACTGCCGTTGGAACACAACCTCCCAGACGTTCAGGTTCCGGTTACCTCATTTTTTCCTGCACGTGGAGGCCACCTAGACCGTCAGATCACAGCCAACGTGCCATCGTCTTTGCCCCAGGACTTCCCAGACATTCAGGTTCCAGGTGCTGCAGCTTTGCCCCAGCCACAAGGCTTCCTGGACACCTGCATCCAGGCCCTTCCACCTTTGCCCAGGCAGGGAGGCCTGCCAGATCTGCAGGGGCCTGCTGCTGCACCTCTGCTTCATGGGCAAAGCCTCACAGACCTCCGGGTCCCTAAACCGACACCTTTGTTGGAGAAGAGCTTCACAGATGTCCGTGTTCCAGCAGCCACACCTCCACCTGAGCAGGGAGGCTCCCAGGACAGTCAGGGCCTGTCCTCCACCTCAGTTCAGACCACTGTGATTTTGTCTAAACCAAGAGGCCACTTGGTCTCTCATGTTGCCAGGTCAGAGTCTTCAGACTTGACGCCGCCCCACAGTCCCCGACTCCCAACCCGTCAGCTCCTGGGCCCCAATGCAGCTGCCCTCTCAAGATACCTGGCAGCCTCGTACATCAGCCAGAGCCTGGCTCGGCGGCAAGGGCCTGGAGGAGAGGGCCCCCCAGCCTCCCGGGGTCCCTGGTCGTCCTCTGCCCCCACGTCACGGGCACCTTCACCACCTCCCCAGCCCCAGCCCCCACCACCCCCAGCCAGGAGGCTCAGCTATGCCACTACAGTCAACATCCACGTCGGGGGTGGTGGGCGGCTGCGGCCAGCCAAGGCCCAGGTCAGGTTGAACCACCCTGCTCTCTTGGCCTCCACCCAGGAGTCTGTGGGCCTTCACAGGGCCCAGGGGGCTCCTGATGCCCCTTTCCACATGTGAGCCAGGATAACAGGCTTCTTGAAAAGCAAGGACTTCAACCAAATGCCATAGACTCTCAGAACTTTACCCGGAAGTCCAGACACTGAACAGGTTTAAAAATTGCTGCAGCTTTCCAACTCCTGAGATCTGCTTCGGCAAGGGGTTCTTTTTACTTACCTTGATTAACTCAACAGGGATTGGGAAGGGGATGTCATTAATATTTTGTTAATATTATGAAATAATACTATGTCTCTTTTCCCATTCTGGAGATAGTGGGGGATAACAAGACAACATTGAATGGGAAGGTCTGGCACAACACAGATCAGTGGTTCTAAAAATCTGGGGAATCTCAAACTCCTTTGGGAATTACCAGAAACTGGACCCATTACAATTTGTTGTGATTTCAGAGGGTTTATGAACTACTTGATGCCCATCTGGGAAAGACAAGAAGCTTCGTTCCAAGTAGAAATTCACTCTCAGCAATTTATGCAGTTCACGTGTCCCACCGTCTTACCCTCTCAGCCATCCCTCCATCCCTCTCGGTCCATCTATCCATCTTCCAGTCCCTCATCCTACCCATATGCCTTGATTTATTCAACCATCTCTGTTTTCATCCATCATCCTACCCCATCTAGCTTCTATTGCTCTATCCATCCATCCATCATCCTACTGGTCCTTGTTTATCCAGCTTCTCCATTACTCCACTTGTCCCTCTGTATTTGTCTACTCAATCATACATCTCATTCACACAACCACCTCCTGATCCATCAAGACAACCATCCACTCTGCCATGTCAACCACCATCTTTAGTTGGATTCCGCTGGGTCTTGGTACTTCAGAACTTCAGAGACAGTTCCATGCTAACTGTGGAGCAAGTTCGAGATTCTGGGAAGTCTGTCCCCCATCTGTCTGAGGACCCCTATCCAGTGCTTGTGCCCATGACCCACATAACAGATTCCTTTACCCCCTCTAGTTTGAAGCCTCTACTGTACCTCAGTGTGCTGCCCCCACAAAAAAGGTGGTAGAGACCAGGGCTTTTATATTAGGATCCTGCTGCCACCTCCCAGCCCTGGCATGTCCAGTGAAGCATAACTTAATCAGTTTCTTTAGTAATACTGACTTCGTTCACTGCTTAAACTCTTGTGCTTTAGCACATTATCTTATTTAATCTCTGGAATTCTCTGAGGTACCACAGTGTCACGGCCAAGTTCAAGTCCCAACTTTTCTAGTTACTTGGTATGTAACCTTCCTCTGAGCCTGGCTTTTCCTGTGTGTATGAGGACAACAGTACCTGCCTTGTAGGATCGTTGTAAAGATTCAGTGAGCGTATCCTCACTTCCCAAAGGTGTTTGCGCCTTTGACTAACTGGGACATTGTTCAAATCACAGATCCCCCAGGATCTAGTCCTAGCCTATGGGATCAGATCCTCCAGGGCAGGAGCCCAGGAATCTGAAGTTATAGCATTCGGCTAACAATGGCAAAAAAGGCTGAGGTTGAGTACTTACTACATACCATGGACATGAGTCACCATATGAACGCATTCACTGAGTCCTCACAGTAGCCCTAAAAGGCAAGTAAGGATGTTTTTTAATCCCCACTTTAGCGATGAGGAAACCAAGGCACAGAGAGAATAAGGGACTCGTCCGGTCACACAGGAACATTAGAGCTGGGCCTCCAACCCTCTCAGCCCAGCCGAGCCAAACTCAGCGGTGGAGCGCCTGTCCTGTGCTGGGCCCTGATGAGGTAGCTAGAACAAGGCCTGGCTCAATAAATGTTTGTGGCTGGCTTCTGTTATCTATGGAGTGGTTACCATGCCCTTCACCAGGCTGGGGCCTGATCCACGGCAGCCTCCCCAAGGTCAGGGCTGAGGCTGGCCCTCGCCTCCTCCGCCCCCAGCTGCACATTCTCAGCTGAAGGAAAGTTCCCAGCCTGGCCTGGGCTCCCGGCGGCACCGGAATTCCCGGTATTTGAGGAGGCGTCAGGGAGGGAGGAAGGGGCTGTCTACTCCAAGGCTGGAGTGGCAAGGAGGCAAGCCCTTTCAGCTTCTCCAGATGCATCCCAGCTGTGCCTCTGGAAGGGAGCCAGGAGCCTCAGTAAGAGGGTCTCTGGGCCCTGTGGGAAAACCATGGGCACCAGGCTTGCCTCAGCCCCTCTGGTCTCTGCCCGAATTCCATTCTTCCTACCCTCCCAACTCCTACCTCTGCTTCGTGGCCCAGCCCCGCTGCCGCCTCAGGAATGCCTCTTGGTCTGCAGCGTTCCTGTTGTAAGCCTTCAGAACTACATAAATCAGACTCAAAACGGTTGGGTGGCCATTGCCCTTCTTGGGATGCCTAGGTTAATGCCAGCCAAACCCAGTTAATCCAAGCTAATAAAATGCAAAACGGTGAGCTGCATTTTGTTTTGCCACTAGGCTCACTTTCTCATGTGGTAACATGAAGATGCCTGTCACCAGCCTGGCAGGCATATTGTGGATATATTTAAGTGTTTAGCCTGGCACCTGGTTGGTGCTCCATCAGCTACACTCTCCAAGAACTTGACAGTCATGCACTGTCTGACTTCAGTCTAAGGACAGGCCACACACACAATGGTGGTCCCCTAAGATTAAAACGGAGCTGAGAAAGTCCTATTGCCGACATAGCCCTTGTAATGTAGCACACGCATTACTCAAATACTGTTATAATTGCCTACAGGGTTTGATATAGTAACGTGCCACAGGCTTGTAGCCTACGAGCTATCGAGGAAAAATTTGTCACCCCAAAATATGTCTATTTGGCGTAAGGATTATAGGCTGGTTAATTTTTAAAAAGCATAGCCAGAAGCTCTGAAAACCCAGAAGGTACCCTTGTAAAAGGCATTTACATCCCTAAGGGCGGTCTCCATCCATCAGGATGTCTCCCTCCTTGCACCAGGAAGGACCATATCGCCAGGAACTTTCATCAGTGCAGAACTTCAATCTGCACAACCTTACCCTTGGTTACTATGCTTGTCCCATAAGTGACTCCCCCACCCCTAATATCTTCTGAAGATGGTATTTAAGGTGCTAGTTCGGCCATTTTGGTGAGTTACAGTTTTCCTGAGTCTCTTCCATGTATTCGAGAGCTACATGTCATTAAGACTTTTTTCTCTTGTTAATCCGTCTTTCATTACACAGATGTCAGCTAAAAACCTATAAGAGAACTCCCCACAGTTGGCCTTCTGTGTCTGCGCGTTCTGCACTGGATACAGAAGGCCAATTAAAAGACTGGAACATCCCTGGACTTTGGTATCTGTAGGGGGTCCTGGAACCAAGCCCCTGCATATTCCGACTATGTTATTCTGGTGCCATCCTACAGAACTTTCTTCGACAATGAAAATGTTCTATCACGTGTGGCCCAGTGGTAGCAACTGACAGCCCACTATATGTTGGCTTTTACGACGTGGCAGGCACAACAGAACAAGTCCTCAGAGCCATGTTGCAAGTCCCTGAAGCAGTTACTGAGCATAACTGGGATCTGATTTAAGGCCATGCCAGGCCTTTCCCCAAAAGGTAGTGCTGACATCCTGAAGAATGAAGTTGGTCATGGGGAATCCACACCCCAACCCTGTGGGACTTACAACCAGTGGCCCAGAACCACCTTATCTCAGCTGTGCTCACAGTGGACTCTACTGGAAGTGCAGGGAGACAGACCAGTCTGCTCCCACCTGCCTTTCCACCCACCTACACTAACCTCAGAGTGGTGGCTTCTGGAAAGGCTTAAAATCCAGACTGGCAGTGTGCTGGGCATACTTCCTGAATTCCTTTCAAAGAATCACCACGAAACAGCACATCCGTGAAACCTTAAATCCCATGACCACCGTTTATTATAAAGGTGAACCCTGATGGGCTTATCGGTAGGATTTCTGGTAGCGAGCACGCGCACCAGGACCTCCAAACTTTTTGGATTCGCAGCGACGGGGATCAGCTACCAGCAGGGTCCGGTCGTACTGGATGAGGATGTCTTTGATCTCCTTCTTGGAAGCCTCATCCACATCTGGGGATGAGAAATGAGGCAGAGATGTAGATAACCACGGAAGTACCCTCCTACACACTCTGGAGCACCTTGCCCCCACCCACCCAATGGGAAAGCCACATTTTCTTACATTTCTGGTAATAGGCCACTAGGGCTTTGGAGATGGACTGGCGGATTGCTGTGAAAAACACAAAAAGGTACATCAGCTTCGTGAAGGTCATGTGGCATGACCTTCACAGCCACCTCCTACCCATGTTCCCAATTCCTAGGACTCACCATAAATCTGGGCCACGTGACCACCACCCTTCACACGGACTCGGATATCCACACCGGCAAATCGCTCCTTGCCCAAAAGGAGAACAGGTTCCAGTAGCTAGAGGAACAGGGAACACGACAGGATTTTAGATCACAACCTGGGCAGCTGGGCCACCTCATCGAGAATCCTTACGTCTAAGTAGCTTCTACCACCACTGGCCTCTTCCACTAGTGGAAGAGGGTTGGGCTGTCACTACAAGGCCTTCTCTGGGCTCCCCTATTCCACTACTCTGGAGCAGTGTCTGATATTGGGTCCAGTCCGTCTCTCCCACTGGACTAGGAGCCTGGGACCATCTAGGTCATTGCTGTGTCCCCAGCACTCAACACAAGCTCCATATACAAAACCTTCTAACTGACAGTCAATATTAGAGTAAGCCATAATATTCACTGTATGTTATACCAAGAATCTCACGTCCTATCTTCCCTTCAAAGTAAACACATCTCCATTTCACAGGTGACTCAAAACAGAGAAGTTACATGCCTCAAGTAACACAAGCTACAAGAGGTAGAAATCAGACTCTGATCTCTTCTCATTCTGAGCCAAAGAAACTTAAGCCCAAACAGGGATGAGGAACCCTTTTCACAGTCATGTACAATAAACCCAAATTCTGCTCCTGTTCTTTTAATAATAAATATCTACAATTTCCAGATCCTACTTTAGCCACGTTTGAAGGAACAAAACATTGATTCCTCTCCTGGAAACCGACAGTATGTTGTAAACATGACACACATCCCCCATTAACTAACTGCAAGAATCACATCGTAAAAACTCTGGTAATGCAAAAACATCCGGTCTGCAATCGAGCGGGCTGCCAAATACCCGTTTTCAAAGTATCCTCTTAATCTTCAACATCCACGTTTTCACTTTCTAAATTCAAGCTTTTTGCCACATCTTCTTAACTCCCAAAACCCACCTTCATCGCCAACACCTCACTTTTCTGGCTCCAACTCAGCTTCTCAACATCCCACTGTTGACACCAGATTCCTCAACTTCCAAGATCAACGAACTCCAGGAACCCGCTTATTTCAACATCTCTGTCCCAGAGTCCTCCACTCAAACCAAACGCCCGTCCTTAGTCCCAGTACCTTATACTGCAGCGTGCGCGGCTCGATCATCTCCAGAGGCCTCCCGTTCACCTTGATGAGGCCGTTGCCCCGTTTGCAATGCGCCACAGCTGTGGCCGTCTTCTGCGGGAAGCCAGAGGAAAAAGAGCGGAGCCACGTGAGCTCAGGGCCCCGGCTCCCACGTAAAACCCAGACCTCTTGTCCAACGGCCTCTCCCAGACCCCGGCCTCCCTCGGCCCCTTCCATTGGGCGCCAGACTCACCTTGCGTCCGAAGACCTGCACAGACTGCAAAGGACCCTTGGATGGCATTGCTGCGGCCGTAGACAAGAGAACCTCACCGCGCGACGCCGACTCCGGAAAAGGAAAGCGCTACGCCACCCGGCCGCTTTTCAGGGTCTGCGCAGGCGTCCTGAGCGCTGCAACGCGACGGGAGGGTGCTTTACGGCTCGTGTTGTAGCCAGGGGGCGGGACTTCGGATTGGCGGCAGGAAGTTGAGGACCGGAGGGGCGGGACCCGGGTGTGGAAGGGGCGGGGTCTTCAGACCCAGAAGCGTGAGGACTCGCTGTTCTTCACATCCATGGCCTTCACTGGTCACTGCTGGTTCTTATTTGCATTCCGGCTCCTTAATAATCTCCCTCCGACCCCTCCCTCCCACCCTGTTAAAAATCAAATCTCACGCACCGCTAAAGGGGTTCTTAACCTTTCACCACCAACAGTCTTTCTTCTTTCTAGATTCTCTTCTCCCCAAAGCCTCCTCCGTCAGCATCTGCCCTCTAGAACCAACAGCAAGTCACTCAGGATTCCCAGATTCAAGATTCAGAGCCCTCCTACCCTCTGCAACCTACCTCCTTCCAGAGTCCTTTCCCAGAATCCTTCTCCTCTTAGAGCCCCTTCCCCCAGAATCTACTTTTCACTTTCACCAGAATTTCCTTCCTTTCAGTCTCCTCTTCCCAGAATCCTTCTCTTCTCAGAAGTCCACCCCAAACCTCTCTCTTGGGATCCCTCACCCCATATTCCCTCTTTCTCGGAATCTCCCTCCACTCAAGGGCCCTGGTTCTCCCCAATCGTTCTTCCCAGAATCTTCCTTTCCTCAGATCCACTTCCCCTGGCAACCGCCCCCTTCCGAATCTCTCCTCCCAGTCCACCGATCTCAGAACCACCCCCTAGAATCTCCCTTTCCAAAAATCCTCCTCCCTTTTGGAGCTCTCTCCCTCAAAATCTACCATTCCCAGGAGTTTCTTTCCCTCAGAGTCTCCTTTCCCCAGCAACTGCCTCCCTCGGAATCCTCCACTCCTTAGAGATTCTGCCTCTAGAATCCCCCTTTTCAGGGTCCCTACCCCAGAATCCCTTTTTTACAGCGTCCCTCAAATCACTTCCTCTCCATTTCCGTCACAGAATTCTCCATTTCCAGTGCCCCACTTCCCATCTGCACAACCTCAGGATGGGGTTGCCCCCCGCTCCCCCCCCCACTCAGGATACTCCCTTCCCAGCCAAGGGGCTCCTCTCTCAGGGCTACAAGGCGTCTACAGTTGCTTCACTTTCTCTGGCACCCACCAGTCCAGGGTGTGGTGGCCAGGTTCTCAGAAAGTGGTGGCCATCTGGAGGAAGGGCCGGGCTTAACTAGGCGAATCTGGGGCCAGAGGGAGGATCCTCCAGCCTAGAGTCCAGCTCCAAAAGGGTGAGAGGGGGGAGATGGGAAGGGGGGAGGGAGGAAAGGAGCACCCAGAGCCTCATCTGGAGAGACACACAGGCAGATACACAGCACAAGAGAGAGGACACGTGGAGGAGAAAGACAAAGAAGGGGCCAATGGAGAAGAGGAGGAGAAAGAAGAGAGGCACTGGGCCAGTCAGAGATGGACCTAGAAAACACAAGTGACAGATTTGGAGGCAGAGAGGTCGACCTTTAGAGATAGACAGATACAGCCAGTCATGGAAATTCCAAGGTACTTGAGACAGAAGTAGAAAGGCGAGCAAAGTCCACCAATTATGCACCTGCAGACCGGAATAAGGCCTAGCATAGTGTTTTCCAGTGAGAAGACAGGCCACAGGATGCACACACTCTCATACCATACTCTGTACTGCCTTACGGCCTGTTTAGGGGAGTGGGGAGGCTTCCAAACTTTCCATTGTCTCCAGGCTGATCTTTAAACCTTTGCTAAGTCTCCTATCATCCTTGGGGCAGTTATGTCAGGGAGTCCTCTGACCTAGGCCCTCCCTACTCTAGGGTCACCAGCTTTTCTGCCTCTTGGAGAACATTCCCTGTGTATCTGGATTGAGTGAAGCTGGACAGGAAGTGGACAGGGGCAGTTCCCTTCACCTACTCATCTTCCAACTTGCTCCCTCTCTCTGTACCTCTGGCTTCCAGGACTAGAGAAAGCCTGGGGGTGGGCAAGGTGCCTATGTGGACTCTGGCACCCCCTCCTGCTGATAAGGCCCTTGGGAGGCCTAGGACCACCCTTCTGCCCTCTGGAGCCTTTCTACCTCCTGGTGCCCTCATGAAGATGCTGGTGAGGAGAAGGGAGGGGAGCCAAGCGGGGAGGGGGGGCCGGGGGGGGGGGGCAGGAGGCAGAAGGACATGTTTGAGGAAGATCGAGCTCTCCCCCTCTGATATATGATTCTCTGCCTTTCCCCAAAATTGTATGGAAACAAAAATGATGGCATCCTCTACACCCCAGATGATCTCTTGGTGAGGATTTCAAGTACACTCCACTAAGCTCGGAAGACATGACTGTTGGGGGCAGGAGGCCGTGGGGCTGCTGTTCTGGCTGTTAGTCCCTGGCCCAGCCGCCAGCCTTGACAAGTACGTTTTGTTCACTGCTGTCTCTGACGCCTAGAACAGTGATTGGCACATAATAACAAAGGATGATGATTATGATTATAGCTACACTTACATAGTGCTTACCCTGTGCCAGGTACTGGTTTAAATGCTTTAAGAATAAATATTAGCTTATTTATTCTTCACACTGGCCCTGTGAAGTAGACAGGGCCACCGTGTATGAATATGAAGGTTGTACACTGTACAAGGATCCCAAATTTATAAGTACGGTATTCACATCTTGAACATATTTGTCAATTTCCAGCAGATGGCAGTAAAGTATCTTATTCTAACAAAACAGCACTTAGAATCTACGTTTTAAGGAAGGAGCATCTTTTTCTAACTTAACGCATACTGTAAGGGCTAGTGTCAGCCCTCAAGATAGGCAAGATAGGCATTATTCAGAGCTCCATTTTACAGATGAGAAAACTGACGCCCAAAGAGATGAAGGGGCTTGTCCCAGGCCACAAGTCAGAAACATTGGTGGTGGGGATTTGGGATCAGGCCCTTACCCTTACCCAGGTCACTCTGTCCCCACAGGTGTGTGCTGCTGAGACTCTAGGCTGCTTCTGGCTGGAGCTGACTGTGATTGGGTTTGAGGAGGGCCCATCTGTGGGGACTGCTGTGTTCTGGCTACAGCGCTTGCTGGAAGCTCTGGGGTCCCCGCTGTGGGTCACAGCCCAGGGCCTTTGTTTACCCTGTGAAGAATATCCCCAGAGACCTGTCTCTCTCTTCCTGGCTAAACTATTAGAGTTATTACAGGGGGCTTGTGCTTGGCACCGGCCCTCAGCATGAGCCTTGGAGGATGCTGACTTCCTGGTACTCCTGGAGAAGCTGGCAGAGAGAGGGAGAGGAGACTTGGTCTCTAGCCCCAGTTCCTAAACCCTAAGCCTGTTCTTCTAGGCCAGAGGACACCCCTGGAGCCCCAGGGGCCAAGGGGAAGAGGCGAAGAGAAGGAAAATCAGGTGAGATATGAAGCCTGAAGTCTCTGACCTACTGGGCAAGAGGCTGAATAAATTACCCCCACCTGCCCCTGTTCTTCCTCTCTTTCAGATACTCCCTCCTCTCCTCTTCTAGGAAGGAACAGAGCACTGCACAGATATCTTTTAACCTCATCCTCACCCATGGAGGACAAAGAGAGTCTTGTGGTTCACATCCCTGGCTGCAAATAATTACCACCTAGAAAACTTTCAAGGAATACTGATGGCTAGGCCTCAACCCAGAGAATTTGACAATTGCTCTCTGGTGGATCCTGAACATCTATATTTTTTAAATCAACTGTATTGAGGTATAATTTACATGAAGTAAAAGGCACCCATTTCAATGCATTCTGACAAACGTTTACAACATGCTGCCACATTTCCATTACCCCAAAGCATCCCCCCACACCCCTTTGCAATATCCACCTCCAGTCACAGACACACACTAATCTGCTTTCTGGCTGTTTAGATTAGTTTTGCATCCTCTAGAGTTTCATATGAATCGAATCATTTGTACATAGCCTAGTATCTGGCTTCTTTCACTTAGCATACATTTTTGAAATTCATTTATATGTGCATCAGTGGCTTGTTACTATTCCATTGCATGGATATGCTGCAACTTGTTTGTCCGTTCTCATGATGAACATTGGTTGTTTCCAGTTTGGGGCTATTATGCATCTCTCTCTTCTTTAGTCTGATGTGCTACCAAGGCTGAGAGTTGAGAACCACTGATAAACCGGGGAAGAACTGTTCCCTCTCTTTCTATTTTAAAGAATTGCTATGTTAAGGAAGCAAGCTTATAGAAGGAGAAACATTTCTATTTGGCCCAGAAACCTATCTGGGTTCCTTTCCCAACCTGTCTTAGGTTCACTTTGGGGGATTGTGGGATCAGGGAGTGTGAGCTTATGCAGAGACACGGTTGTGTATATTCACTCTCATAGCTGCATTGTAAGCCTGCTGCCAGCCCAACTGTACCACATTTCCCTGTAGCTAACTAGATGTATGTTAAATTTCTGTAAATTGGATCCAGGTGTCTCAATGTCTATGTGAAGAACTTTAGCAATGTGTTCTAAAAGCTTCTGATTTTTTCCCTTCCATTGGGTTAATTTTTTTCATATCTATCCCTTGTGCCTGGTTCTCTTTGCCACCTCTATGACAAATAATTATTGTACTAATACATAAATGCACATTTAAATCAACTTAGGGACACTGCAAAGGAAAACAAGGGTTGGAGGTGAGGGGGGTCACCCAAACTCGAGGAGGCATCTTGTGACTGCCACTTTCCAATTAATTTTTTCTGACTTCAGTTTCCCCATCTGCAAAATGGGGGCACCTACCATCTAGAAATGTTTTAGGGCGGGAATCCCCAACCCCGTTGCTGCAGAGTGGTATCGGTCTGTGGCCTGTTAGGAATCAGGCTTCACAGAAGGAGGTGAGCAGCGGGGCGATGGAGCAAAGCTTCATCTGTATTTGCAGCTGCTCCCCAGCGCTAGCATCATAGCCTCAGCTCCACCTCAGATCATCAGGCATTAGATTCTCATAGGAGCAAAAAGGTTGGGGACCGTTGTTTAGAGGGTCCATGAGATAAAGTATGATTTATTTGCTAATTTGCTATTATTTGCTAATTCCCAGTCCCCTCAAGGCATGGCACACGGCATAAGTTGTCTGGACTAAATTTCAAGTTCTTACTCCTGGCTGGAAAAGGCCAGGTCCAAGGGGAAATAACTTTCCCACCCTTTGACCCTTCCAAGATGTCGGCTCCGAGCCCTACATTAAGACAGCTCTGCCACCTCTGCCACTCTCAAGATGGCAGCCTGGAAGTGCGTAGCCGAGGACGGCCCCGGAAATCTCGCGTTAGAGGAGGCCAACGGGTAGGTTCTCGCGAGAGGATACGTCAGTCCCAGCCAGGCGTCGTGTGAACAGCAGCTGGTGCCGAAAGCGGAGGTGGGACTGGGATGGTGAGGGGTGGGTTGGACACTGACAGAGCAGTCTCAGGGGGTGTCCTCGGGAGCTAGGGAGGTGCAGGGACCAGATTCAGGGACCCTGGAGGTCTAGCAGGTGGTGTAAGGGAGTCCTCTTTCGGGTTCACGGTTGCCAGAACGAGGCTGCCGGAAGTGCGCCAAGGGGCTTTTCTTCTCCTGGGGAACCGGCGGGGAAACTGAGGCTTGGGGTGGAGTTCGGGATTGGGGGATGCGCTGAGGCCGCCGTCTTTTCCTGCAAGAGCAGAAGATGTCGGACAGCGAGGACAGCAACTTCTCTGAGGAGGAGGACAGCGAGCGCAGCAGTGACGGCGAGGAGGCCGAGGTCTGTGGCTGGAACACTAGGGTGGCATTGCGCGTGGGGGTGGGGGGAGGGGGTCCAGGCAGGACCAGGGCAGAAGGGCCCCTGGGGAGCTCAGAGGGTATTAGAATGAGCTCTGGCCTTTGGGAGCTTCCAGGTGGTCTGGAGAGAAGCAGGCAAGCCCAAATCAAGCAGAGGGACGGGTGCTGGAGGCCAGGGATGCTGCAGGTACGGTGAAATGACAAGTGATGTCCTCGCATGTAGTAAGCACTCGCTATTCTTACTTTCAGATATATGCAGTCATTTCACTAAAATATTGTTAGGGCCTACTATGTGCTAGGCACAATTCTTTGTCCTTGGGCTATACCAGTACACAAAACAGATTTTAAAAATCTTTGCCCTTGTGAACGTAAAGAAACGTAACTGATAAGTCAATCATTTAGTAAGTTAAAAGGTACCCTGGAGAAAAACAGAGGAGAGAATGGGAATAGGGAGTCCTTGTTGCACTGTGAATAGGGTGATCGGGGTGAGTCTGAGTGGGTGACATCTGAAAAAAGACTTGTGGGAGGGGAGAGTGTGAGTCATATCATAGGGAAGAAGAGTGTTGCAGTTAGGGAGACCAGCAAGTACAAAATCGGCAGCATGTCTGCGGTGGTCAAAAAGTGACAAGGAGTCCAGTTTGGCTGGATCAGAGTGCAGCAAAGAAGTAACAGGAGCCAAATTATATAGGATCTTGAAGGCTGTGATGAGGAATTTTTTCTTAAGTGAGTGAGTCGGAGCCATGAGATTTTGAGCAAAGGAGGGATGTGATCTAATGTTTTGAAAAGATCACTCTGGCTTTGCACTGTTTCAGGAACTAAATATCAAACATTCCCGGAACGTATCTGATTTTAAATATTATTCACTATTACCCTCTTTTATTTATTTCTGACTTTGCTCATTTGTTGAGCAAATGTTTGAGCATCTACACTGTGTCCCAGATATATCCTAGGTGTTGGAGGGGGAGTGGAACAAGGCAAGTCTTTGCTTTCATGGAATTTAGTAGGCAACAGTTAGAAACTAATCAACGAAGAGATGACACAGTGGTTATAGGGGTCTCATTTGACCTACAGAAATGAAAATTTATTTTTGTAAGTTAGTTACCTACACTTGTAAGGGTGATTTCATGTAAAAAGCAAGATTTCCTGCTTTTCTGGGAAAACGGAAGGAGCCAGCAACCAGAGACCCAGGATTGTTCTATATATTCGCTCTTCGCCAAAAAAGTGGCATCCCTCTTTAGAATTGGGAATTTTCTTCAGTTCCCAGGATATGTCAGTTGCCGTTTATCATCATGCCTGTCTGTGGCAGGTTTAAGAAAAGAAAAGATTTCATATACCTGTGTTCTGGAAAACATCAGGTAGACGGGGAGTGGCGTGGGTTTCCCTTGAACTGCCCCGCTTATTTACGTGCCCTACGTATCTGTGTTGCCTGCTTGCCCTCTGTAGGCATTTGATTGTCAATCCTTGTGCCCTCTGGGGAATCATCAGCTTCCAGAGAAGAGTTGGAGAAATTAGGATATTGCGGTGGAGGTGGGGCAAGTGCGAGGATGCCAGGAAAAGCCTTTTCTCCGAGCTGTAGTGCTGGGTCCTTGGTCTCTGACTCATGGCTTCAGGACACTGCTTGTGGTTAAAGCTTAGGGATAATGAGACCAGGATCCCTGCTTCCTTTTCCTGTCTGGGGTAGTCTGGTTTGCATGGTGCAGCTCTCACGTCTCTAACACCTCATCTGCTGTCGCCAGGTGAGGCAGGAGTGTAGTGTGAAATGAAGCCTGTCTTCACTGCCAGAGATAAGACTGGATGGGCTTTTCAAACAGCCAAATGTTGGCATCGTCCTTGAAGGTCCTATAGATAGACAGGGATGTCAAAAAAATGAGCCACATTGGTAAATAACGAATACATTGAGGGGATCAGCTGGTTCGCTATTTTCAGCCCTAGTAATCTGCTCATTCATTCATTTGTTCCTTGAGTTCCTTGTGTTCCTATTATGTTGGGATCACTGTCTCCCTCATGGAGCCTTCTGTTATGGGGTGGACCGTTTCATAAACAGAGGGACGGGGTGAGGGGGGATGCTGAGGACGGGTGCCGTAAGAGCACGTTCAAGTCCTAAGGTAACACAAAGATAGTAAGAGGAGCTCTCTCAGGGAGTGGGGAGCCTGATTTGGAAAGAAGGCTTTGCTGGGACTGAGCCAGGGGTGTGATGACAAGGTTTCTAGAAATCAGGCTGTGCTCCTGTTGTAGTTTGAGTCGTTAAAATGTGGGACTTTGTGGGCTGGCCAGGATTATGTATTAAGCAAATATTTTTTAAATCATCTGTTCTCAGCCCTGGGCTGGGTGATGTTGAGGACTCAGCGGTGCCTGAGATAATATCCTGGGCCCCGCCTTCAGGGGGCTCACAGTTGTCAGGGCTGTGATGGAGGAATCCCAGAGGGTTGTGAGCCCAGAGGATGTGCCTGACTTTCCCTGGCGGGGAGAGCACAGGCATGACTGTTGGAGGGGAGGGTTTTGATTGAAGTATGAGCAGCACACAGAGCAGGATGGCTTTTTATACAGAGGACCAGCTTGGACGATGGACAGTGCTAAGAGAGTGTGGTTCAGTGTAGCCAGGACTAGCATTTGGAAGAGGGATCCCAAAGAGGCAGGATGAGAGAGGGAGGCAGTGGGCAGAGTGTGCGCTTCCAGTCTGGGCTGCTAAAGAGCTTGTTCTTTACCCAAGGGCCGAGGGAAGCCGTAGCCATGTTTTAAGCGGAGAACCAAATGATCAGATTCATGATGTAGATCATGGTTTCCTAAGATTATAGGATACATTCTAGGGTGCGGAGGGTGTGAAGAGAGGTGCTTTTACATAGAATAAGGATAACCTTTCAGCCACATTGATTCATTTAGTGAGGAAACTATTTCCTTTTCAGTTCACTTCATGTCCTGTCTTTTGATTGGGTGAGGGACAGTTTCACTTTGGTGCTACATGTCTGGAACACCTTTCCAAAATTTGCTAGTCTCTGTTTATCAAGGAGAACAGGCCTTAGGCAACATTATCCTGCTGGGACTTAGCATTGTTTTGCTTGTATCTTTATGATTACTTTCGATTTATGACACGTTAACCTTTAAGAAGTTTTTACTTCAGAAATATTTCAAAACATGGAAAAGTTGTTCTTTTAAATTAAATTAAAATGTGAGTGAATTTAAAGAAGATATCAGATAAATGGATTGTACTGATTTGGACATAGGAAGAAGTCATAAAGTTAATAAGGAAAAGATTGCGGTTGAGTGAACATGGTTTTGTATGGATCACTGCCTTTTGTGACTGGTTTAAAAAGAGGGGTTAGAGGCCAAGAGACCAGAAAGGAAGCTGCAGTAAGGATTCAGGTTTTAGAGGGCAACTTTGTGGCCTAGGCTTGGGCTGTGGGGATGGGGAAGAAGGGATGGATTGGAGAGGTGAAGTTCAAAAAGCAGAAAGATCATGAATTTGGTGCCTGATGGGAGCTAGAGGAGGCCAGCACAGTTCTAGGGGACATGGTGGGTGTGAAGGAGGAGGCTGCTGGCACACGGGGAGCTTTAGTTCTGGAAAAAAGGAGGCCTGGAGACAGACGAGGGCATCTTCTGCAGAGAGAGGAACTGAGGTAGTGGAAGGTAAAATGGCCAGCGAGAGAGTGCATGGAAGGAGAAGCACAGTGGGTCCTCAGCTGAGCCTTGTGATTGAAGCCAGTGTTTGAAGGGCAAGCAGAGTAAGAGGAGCCTGCAGAGGAGCAGCCGAAGGGATTGGAGAAAAGTCAGGAGAGCGTGATGTGACAGACACCGAGGGGAGAGCATTTCTAAAGGGAGGGAGTCGTCAGTGGTATGAGTGTCGTAGGTAAGAACCAAAGAATGTCCATGGAATTAGCAACAAGAGGTGGTTAATGACCTTGATGAGCACTGTGAACTGGAAAGAGATATGGGGGTCATTGACACAGAGATGTCTTCCACGGCCAATGGAGTGGGTGAGATGGCCCGGGGAGGTGTAGAGTGCAGAGGGACAGGGCCAAGGGCCAAGCCTCATAGAGCTATACAATTTCAAGGTCAAGTGGAGGCTAGCAAGGAGGCGTAGGGGTAGGGGGAGTCTGAGTTAGCCCCCTGGTATTGGTTGGGTGGTTGGTGGTGCTCTCGCTGGAATAGGATGGCCAGAGAGGCCTGGCCGGAGTGAATGGGCATGTATGTAGAGCACAGGGGGCTGTGTTTGGCCAGGCAGAGCTGAGGTCAGATTTGGGGTTGGGGAGCATGGTGTCCGGATTTGAGGGTACAAAACTCTGGTGTACCAACCCTACCTGACCCTGCAGGTGGAGGAGGAGCGGCGGAGTGCAGCAGGCAGTGAGAAGGAGGAAGAGCCCGAGGAAGAAGAGGAGGAGGAAGAGGAAGAAGAATATGATGAGGAAGAGGAAGAGGAAGATGATGACCGGCCCCCCAAGAAACCCCGCCATGGTGGCTTCATTTTGGATGAGGCTGGTATGTCACAGGGCTGGCAAGTGCTGAGCAGAGGCTGGACTTATATACCTTCAGTTTCACTTCCTGAATGTACTTTAAAAAAGTGTTTGGTAAATGTTAAACATGTACAATAATGGGTACATGAAGCCCCCATGTACCATCTCCCAGCGTCAGCCGTTACCAGCTTAGTACTGACTTGTTTTGCTTATTTCTCCTTACTCCTATCCACCACTGGATGATGTCAAAGCAAATCCTAAATATATGACTTTTACCCTCAAAATATTTCTGCATATATTTCTAAAAGATCCTTTTAAAACGCACAATCACAATACTGTTATCATTTTCTAAAAAACTGACAATTTGTGCTTATAATGGAAAACTCACATGACCTAGAAATAGACAATAGGACATGGCAATGAAGGCTGACAGATCTAGGTCCCTCCTGACCTGGCTCTGCTCTTTTTTTCTGTCTTGCAGAGTATCTTGCCCCTTTAGTACAGTGTGACAAACAGTTTTTTCTATTCCAGCAGAGATAGTTTGAGGATTTAGGGGACTGTGCCTATAAAGCACATCAAATTGATGGCAACCCAAAGTTGCCTAGCCTAGAGTAGGCCCTCAGAAAACGGGTGGTTATTTATGTATGTTCTATAGGCCCACATTATAAAAGCAGTTTTGTAAACTGCTTTCTTTTACTCAATGTTTGTGGAGGTAGCTATAACATAGTGTAGGTTAAATGAGTTAGTGTGAAGAGTTTTCTAAAACAACTTTTGGCACCTGAGCGCTCAATAAATGTTGGCCGCTGTCATCATCATCATCATCATCGAAATAGCTATTTTTTCCAATGGCTGCATAGTGTTCCATTCTATAATGTGTTTTGTTTAATCAATCTGTTGAACATTGAAGTTGTTTATATTTTTTAGTATTATAAACAGCACTGCTGTGAACATCTTCACATATATTTAGACACACATAGGCAAGTTACTGTCTAGATCAGGGTTTCTTAACCTTTTTTGTGGCGTCTTGTCTGGTAAAGTCTGTGGACACCTTCTCAGAGTCATGTTCTGAAATGCACAGAACAAAAACACAGGATTCCAACGGGAACAATTATATTGAAGTACAGTATCAAAATATTAAAAATATCATTACATATGTGTTTATTAACAAATTTAAATAACAGGATTTTGGGTCTGGTAAGAATCTAATTTTGAAGTAGCAATGAGTGGATGATATTTTGAGAATATCCACTGCTGAAGTGTGTATGAAAATTTCAGATTTCACTGCTAATCCTGTTGTGGTTTGTTGCAATTGTTCATAATTCATGGAAGAGCTAAATTTCAATTAGAGATTAGTGAAAATGAAGAAGTAGTTTTTTTCATCTAACTCAGGCCCTGCAGATTGTCTGCATGGTAAATCCCTACAGGTCAAATTGCTGGGCAAAAAGGATGTATATGTTTTTAAAGCTTTTGATATCTCTGGCCAAATATTGGCCCCTGAAAAGGTCACACTGGCTGATGCTCCCACCAGCCATAGATGAGAATGCTTGTTTTCCCCACAGCCATGTAAAGGGGAGTGATTTGGACCACCGTTCCCCATTTTCTAGGGACCCTCTCACCCCAGTGGAAAACAAGGGAGCAGAGGGGCAAGAGATGCTCTGGGTGTCCCTCACTCTCGGAGAGGTTTGGCCCTTTCTCAAAGGCTGAGGGGCAGGGAGTTCTTGCTTAGAGAACAGGTCTTAGATAGCAGATGGGCCCAGATCAAGAGAATGGATAACATGCCATTCAACGAAGACGTGAGACACCCATGCGTTGGTGGTGGGTGCATTGGGCACTGCCTGTTGGTAGGCTACATCCGCGGCAGTGCCCATTAACACTTAACGTGCGAGACCCCTGGATCCAACGGGACCCCTGGATCCAGCAGTTCCTGTTTTCCTAAACCCCACAATTTACCCCACAATTAAACCCACACAGGTATGTAAAGACACGAGAACAGAGACACTTGCCGTAATCTTGTTTGCAGTTGCAAATGTTCAGTGACTTAAATGTCCATAGGTAATAAGGGCATAGTAATCAGATAGCATATGAGGCATGTTCTGTTTATTGTGGAAGAGTTCCAGGCCAGTGTTATTGCTTAGAAAAAGAAGGTACAGAACAGTGTGTTAAAAAATTATGTGGGGGGTGGGAATAGTGGTGGGGGTTTATATGAATTTCTCATATATGCACAGATTATCTCTAGACAAGAACCGTCTAGACTGAGATACTGGGGTTAGAAGAGGGAGGGAAAGCTGCTGTATACTTACGTCGCCTGTACACTTGGTTTTTTCGTCGTGTGCTGGTATCACTGTGGTGTAAGTTTTTAGTGTAATATTTGATGTGCACCAAAGTGTATATGTAACGTAGTGAAGAGGTTAAGTGCTGGACCCTGGGACCAGGCTGCGTCTCAGGTACCAGCCGAGAATCTTCGGGTAAGTTAGAGAACCTCTCCGGGCATCAGAGCCCCTCCTGTGAGGTTGGAACAGTGATGGTACCTCCTGGAAGGTTGTGGGAGGATTCAATGACCAATCTGTGACAAGTGCTCAGCACAGGGCGGGGCACCCGGTACACTCTCTGGTAGGTATTAGCCGTTATAAATGTAAGGAAAGGATAAAACCAACCAACCACAAAAACTGCATACCTGTCTTCCCTTGATAGTGGAGAGGGAACTTTTCTGCTCGCTCACTTAGATCTTATATTTGCAGATGGGTCTGGGTCGGGGTGGGGGAAGGGATGACGCAGAGCCAGGTGGATCCGCATGGGAAACCTGACCCAGCTGCTTGGGCAGCTCCATGGCTTTGGGCGAGATCCTCACCTTTCCGAGCTGCTGCATCCTAATCTATAAGGTGGGGGGGCGAGGGGCGGTCATGTCCCTCTCCCAGAGGTGGTTTCCTGGAACTGTTGTTATGAGACCTCCTTTGTCCCTGCTGCCACCTGACCACTTGGCCTTCCTGTTTCAGATGTGGACGATGAGTATGAAGATGAGGACCAGTGGGAGGATGGAGCAGAAGACATTCTAGAGAAAGGTGTGTGTGGGCCCCGCCTCTGGAAGACCATTGGGGGCCACGGGACCAAAAGGGTCTTGAGAGCCCATCCCCCCACCCCCATGCCCTGCACCACCCTAACCCCCACCCGCCTCACCTCGCTTCTTTCTGTCGTTGCCAGAGAGATCGACTCTGCACCCTTTTCCTTTGAGGCCCATGAGTTGGGGGGCGGGGGCTGTGGGGTGGTGGGTGTTGTGGGGAGAGGACTCCGGGATCCCAGGGCCCCAATGAATCCCTTCTGGGGCTATAGGGTGGGTGGGCTCTGTCCCAAGATACCCCCCACTTCCTGGGCCAGTGCCCCCTTCCCTGTTATTTTCCGTTCTGTGCGCCTCATACATTTCGGCTTCTCCCCCAACCACCTAGTGCCTGGCCTTTACTTTTGATTTTCAACCTTCCCTGTAAGTCCTCTTCCTCCCCCAACCCCATTGGTTGATTTGCTACACTTGGCTCATACTTGTCTGCTCCCTCACCACCACCTCACCACTCACCACCACTCACTCCTCCACCTCCACCTCCTCCAAGTAGAAGAGATCGAAGGTAAGAATCTGGAAACTGTGATTCCCCAACCCTCCTCCCATATCCTGACATCTTCCTGCCCTCGGTACCCTCCCTCTCCCCGATCCTGTCTGGCCCTGGGGTCTCTGACTCATGTTAGGGTCCAGAGTCGGGGGGTCCTGGGGCCAGGTCTCCAGCAGTGGTTGGCCTGGGAAAGTGCGTGCGTGCGTGTGTGTGTGTGCGTGTGTGCGTGTGCATGTAAATGTTGGGGGCGGGGATGGAGTTCAGGGTGTGCTTAGGTGGTAGCTATGAGATGGGGAACAGCTGGATGTCCCCAGTGGCTGGGCCCCACCCCCAAGTCTTTTCATGAGAAGCAGAATGCTAAGCAGGACAGGGTAGGCGGGTGAGGGTTGGGTCTCCGCAGCGAGGGACCTTCTTCCCGAGGCCTGCCTCTGGCCCTCTCAGCCCCACCACTTCCTTCAGGCCCCTGCTTGTCACTGCCTCTCACTCGTCCCATCTGCCCTTATTTTTTTTTGCAGCCTCCAATATCGATAATGTTGTCCTGGATGAAGACCGTTCTGGGGCTCGCCGCCTACAGAACCTCTGGAGGTAAACAGGGAGGGGAAAGGTGGTGAGACTGGTGTCCGCGGAAGGTTTAGGGGCAGGTCGGGTCACTCCCTCTCCTCAACCTCCGGCTCATGTTTCCTTCCCCATCTCACATCCCAGGGACCAGCGAGAAGAAGAACTGGGCGAATATTACATGAAGAAATACGCCAAGTCATCTGTGGGAGAGACGTAAGGACGTGGGGTGGCTGGCGGTGGGCCAGGGCAGGTGGTTCCTTTGCGGGAAGGGTCTGTAGTCTGATGGCTTCTCTTTCCCACCTGCCTTCCTCTCTCCAGGGTGTATGGAGGGTCCGATGAGCTCTCCGACGACATCACCCAGCAGCAGCTGCTCCCGGGAGTCAAGTAAGGGAGGTGGGACAGGAGGGCTGAGGTGGGACTCTCGTACTATTCTTGGGTGATGTGCCCAATGGGTCACTCCCCAAAACAAGTTAGGACACAGTCACACAGGCAGAGCGGTGTGTGGGAGGGCAAGGTGTAGCTGTTCTCTTCTGCTTAATGGATGGAAGGATGAAGAGGGGAGAGGGTGTGGAGTGAGGGGAGGAAAGATGGGTGTTTCACGGTGAGGAGACAGTTTCACTAAGCGTCTTCCTTTTCCTCTCCTGTCTAGGGATCCCAATCTGTGGACTGTCAAATGTAAGGTGTGTTCTCTGGCCTCGCGGCCTGGCAGAGGCTGGGGAATGAGGGACGCAGCCTTGTCTGGGAGAACTGTCCACATGTCTGTCCTGGGTCTCCTTGGCCTGCCAGCCTCTCGGTCCTTCTCTTTCTGCCTCTCTATCCCTTTCTCTCCCCTCACCCTCTTCCTCCCCTCTCCTCCCCTTCACTCAGAATCTCTCACCTTTGTCTTTCTTGCCATCCATCACTCTTGCTCTGTATTTCTCCCTCTCCCACGTTCCTCTTTGTCCTACTTTATCTTTCTCGCCCAATGACTCTTTCACGTGGCTATCTCCTGCTCCCTCGCCCATGTCCTGCCCTCCGTCTCATCCTCTTTCTTAAGTCTGCCTTTCTTCTTGTAGATTGGGGAGGAACGTGCCACAGCCATTTCCTTGATGCGCAAGTTCATTGCATACCAGTTCACAGACACGGTAAGCCTAGGCAGGCACCTGGGGGGTGCATAACAGGCCAAAGCTCAGAGGGAGCAACAGTACAGTTTCAAGGGCACCACTGCTTGTTAAGTGATCTGCTTCAGTCCCCAAATGACCATTCCCTGGACTGAAGCGTTCCGTGCCTGGCAGAGCTGTTGTCCTCGCTCTCTCTGCCTTCCTGGCTGGGTTCACTCTGGAAGTCAGCCGTCTCGCTTCCTGAACCTTTTCTGCTTGAGTGAGTTCTGCGCATTCACCAACCCTGTTGGGCAGCCATCACCCTCTTACTGTGTGGGAGAGAGTCCTAGGATAGGACAGTGTGGCTAAGGGGGTCAGGAAATAGGCCCATCTGGAGAATTCTCTCTTTCACACACAGTCATCAAACATTTTCTGAGCCCCTGCTCTGGGCTGATCCCTGCACTGGGAGATACTGAAGATATAGCAACATTCATGCCAGAGCTGGTTGGTCCCTGTCCCTCCAGGGCTCACTCAGCACACAAAACACGAAGTAATGCCACCCGCACACAAGAGCAAAGATCTTTTTTTTTTTTTCTTTTTTTTAATGACTGCCAGGGTTTACACCCTGGTCCTGCCACTTCCTAGCTGTGTGACCTCGATCAAACCATTTCCAACCATTTCCCCTCTCTGGGCCCCTTGCCTGCCCCTCAGCATCATTAGGATTAAGTATCTTTGGACATGTCCAGTTCTCAGCCAGGACTTGTCCAGCAGCTTGTGTTCAGTAAATGTTGTCAGAGGTATAATTCTTAGTTTGGAACCAGAGCAAGGCTTATGAATGGTGTCCTCAAAATTCATGAAACGTGGGGCTGCTCTTAACTGCGTATAGGGTGATAACTTCTTTATTTAATATGACTTCGTGATAAGCATTGGTTTTACCTGCCAACACAGCGAGTGTGTGTCAGTGGGACCAAATGGACAGTTGCAGGATTTGCAAATTATGGTTTTAAATGTGCACAAATCTCTGTGCTATGCCCTGGGCAAATTCTAGTGACCCCGTTTAACTGAGTCATGACTCTGATTATTGTTATTGTTTTTAATGACCAAAGTAGTACATGTATATTGTAAAATCACAAATCTCTTTATATCCAGGTCCCATTTTTCACAATTACTGTTGGTTCGTTCTCTGCATGTTGAAAAGTGTTTTTCTTTTAAACAAAATAGTGTTACGTGTGTATTGTTCTGCAGCAAGCCTTTTGTCAGTGGCGTACTCATCTTTCCATGCTTAGTCAGTACAAGGTTGTTTGCATTTTTCGCTGTCACAACCAATGCTGAAACAAACTAACTGCTTTTTATTAAAGGTTTTTGCATCTGGTAGTCATAAAGGATGTTAGTCTGTAGTTTTTTTTATGATGTCTTTGGTTTTGGTGTCAGAGAAATACTGGATTCGTAGGATGAATTGGGAAATGTTTACTCCTCTTCTAAAAAGAGTTTATGAAGGCTTGGTATTAATGAATTAAATGTGTGGTAGAATTACCAGTGAAGCCATCTGTCCTGGTCTTTGTGTGTGTGGAAGGTTTTTGATTACTAATTCAATATCTTTGCTTCTTGCAGGTCTGTTCAGATTTTCTATTTCTTTCTGAGTCAGCTTTGGTAGTTTGTCTTTCTCTGAAAAACATTCATATTATTTAGGCTATCTGATTTGTTGGCAGGCAGTTGTCCATTGTGTTGCTTTAGAATCCTAAAAAAGATTGGAATGATGTGTTTTCATTCATTCTTGATTTTAGTAATTCAAGTCTTTATTTCTTGCTTATTTTGGCTAAATGATTGTCAAATCTGTTGATCTTTTCAAGGAACCAACGTTTGGTTCTAGTGAACTTCTCTATTGCTTTTCTGTTCTCTATTTTACTTATTTCCACTCTGGTCTTTATTATTTCTTTCCCTCTGCTTGCTTTGGGTTTTCTCTTTTCTAGTTTCTTAAAGGTGGAAGGTTAGGTTATTGATTTGAGATTTTTTTTTTTTTTTAAGTTGGTGTTTACAGCTATAAATTTATTTCTGAGCATATCTCTCTTCGCATTCTAGTAAGTTTTAGTATGTGTGTTTTTGTTTTTATTCATCTTAAAATACTTTCTAATTTCTCTTCTGCTTTCTTCTTTGACCCATTGGTTACTTAGTGTGTTTCACATATTTGTGAATTTCCTCAATTTCTTTGTTATTAATTTCTAATTTCATTTCATGGAGTTGGAAAATACATTTTATATGATTTCAGCCCTTTTAACATTTATCGAGGCTTGTTTATGGCCTAACGAGTGGTTTTTCCTGGAGAGTGTTCAATGCGCCCTTGAGAGGAATGTTTTCCTGTTGTTTGATGGAGTGTTCCACCTGCAGGGGTGTGTTAGGGCTACGTGGTTATAGGGTTACTAAAGTGTTCTGTTACCTTGTTCACCTGTCTAGTTGTTTAGTCCATTGACAAAAGTGGGGTACTGTAGTCTCCGATTATTATTGTTTAATTGTCTATTTTTCCCTTCATTTTTGTTAATTTTTGCTTCATGTATTTTGAGGCTCTGTTGTTAGGTTCATATGTATTTATAATTCTCATATTTTTTTGACAGATGGACCTTTTTATCATTATAAAATGTTCTTTATCTCTACTAACAATTTTTGTCTTAAACTCTGTTTTGTCTGCTATCGGTATAGCCACTCCAGCTCTCTTCGGTTCTAATTGTTTTTTACACATAATACATGTTGGATCTCTGTGTCACTACATTGATTCATCTGACTTTTTTTTTTTTTTTTTTTTTACTGCTACATTGTATTTCATGGTATGGTTAAGCCATAATTTAAGGAATCCTTGTTTGGAGGCATTTTAAAATTTCCAATCTTGTTTGTTTGCTCTAGTAAATAACTTCTGTGAACATCCTTGTGTCTGTCATTGAGCCAACATGTTTCTGTGGGATGCATTCCTGGAAGAGAGACTGCCAGGCAGCAGTTGTTACTGTTACTAGCAGTGGTGTCTTGCTGTCTCCTTCCTTGGGCTTGGCTTACAGCCCCTGCAGATTAAGTCGGTAGTGGCACCAGAGCATGTGAAGGGCTACATCTACGTGGAGGCCTACAAGCAGACCCATGTGAAGCAGGCCATCGAGGGCGTGGGCAACCTGCGGCTTGGCTACTGGAACCAGCAGATGGTACCCATCAAGGAGATGACGGATGTGCTCAAAGTGGTGAAGGAAGTGGCTAACCTGAAACCCAAATCCTGGGTCCGCCTCAAGCGGGGCATCTATAAGGACGACATCGCACAGGTACCTGGGGGCGGGGTAGGGTGGCTGTGAGGGCCCAGACTCTGGTTCGCATTTCTGCTCCTCCGTTCGCTCCTCCTCTCCTCTCCTCTCCTCTCCTCCTGCTCTTCCCAGCCCCTTCCTGGCGCAGAGAGCAGCACTCACTCAGATTAGGTGAAGCAGAGCCTGGAGTGTACTGTGCGCACACAGGAAATGGATGACCGTCTTCTGTGCGCTATCAAAACGTGTTGAGTAAAGGTCTAAGGAGGTGAGGGAGTGAGCCATGTGGAGTTGTTGGGGAAGCATCTTGTGACAGAAGGAGCAGCATGTGAGGTAGGACTGTCTAGCTGAAGCAGAGTGAGTGAGAGTCAGGGTGGCAGGAGATGAGCTCAGGGAGGCCCACCATTGGGCTTCAGCTTTTACTGGAGTAAGATGGGAGGGTTCTAAAGGACACACCATGGCTTTGATTTTAACAGCATTACTCTGGTGACTGGTTCTCAAGCAGTGGGGCGTTGCCCCAGGGGACATTTAGCAATGTATGGATACATTCT
>NW_024341893.1:829856-864452 GCF_902729225.1 Pteropus medius | reverse complement strand
TTGGTTATTTCAACTGAAAAGAGACTTGGTTCTAGCATCTACTAGGTAGACACCAAGGATGCTTCTAATATCCCACAGTGTATGGGACAGTCCCTCACAAGAAAGCATTTCCTCGAATAGATTGGATGGGACCACAAGAATGTGGAGACCAGTGATGCCATGGTCGTCGTGGCCAGTGATGGCGGGACATGACCAAGGTTGGAGTAGCAGAGGAGGGGAAAGAGGTCGGGGTTTCTGAAGGCAGCGTTGACAAGATTTGCTGACAGATTGGATATGGATATAAGAGAAAGAAAAGGATTAAGACCGACTGCCAGCTGTGCGCCTGAGCGGAAGGCACAGTGGAGCGGGAGAGGACCGGGAGAGGAGCAGGTGCAGGGGAGACTGGGAGGTCAGTTGTGGTCGTGCTGGGTTTGAGGGACCTTTTAAATGTCCAAGTAGAGGTGTCAGGCAGGCAGTGGGTAGTCAGAGGAGAGATAGGCCGATCTTCCCCATCACCCTTTGTCCCTTACCCTTCCTGGCATCTCCTTGCCCTTCTCGTGTCTGGAGTCAGGGAGGGAGGGCTGGGCCCTTCCTGACCAGCTGACTGTCCTCAGGTGGATTATGTGGAGCCCAGCCAAAACACCATCTCCTTGAAGATGATCCCACGCATTGACTATGACCGCATCAAGGCCCGCATGAGCTTGGTACCGTGGGGACGGGCTGCCCGTTGGGGAGAGGGAAATGCTTGATCCCCTGCTGGTGGTCAAGCCCTTCTCTCTCACCCTCCCCACCCATGCCCCTTTTCCTCCACAGAAAGACTGGTTTGCCAAAAGGAAGAAGTTTAAACGGCCTCCACAGAGGCTGTTTGACGCCGAGAAGATCAGGTGAGTGGCTTTGGGGATTGCCTGGATTGTGTCCCCAGAGTTGTGGTACGGAATGTGCCTTTGCAGGTTCCGGCACAGGGGTGGACCCCTAACAGGTTTCAGTTAGCTGGCATTATAGCCTCAGCCAAGTTACTTAACGTCCCTGTGCCTGAGTTTCCTCTGATTACAAAGCCTGATAGCAACCCCTGCTTCCTAGAACTGTAGTGAGAATTAAATGAAGCAACATGCATGTGTGCCCGGAGTAGCACTTTGCATGTAGTAAGTGTGGTTAATGGTATTACATATTGAGTGGGATTTTTCGACGTGTCAGGCTTTGTAAAAGTCTCTTTCCCTGACGACCTGATGCTCGGGCAACCAAGATGGGGGTATAGATCCTCTTCCTCTCAGGATGTCTCCCTCACCCTCCCTGGATATAGCTCAGGGCAGCCCAAGGATTCCAGCATTCCAGGCCTAGTAGGGACTCCAGCAGAGTGAGCAGGAGAGGAGAAGGTGGAGAAATGAGATACTTTCTCTCTGGTCTTGTTCTGAAACCCATCACAAGCCAGCCAGACAGCTTTCATTGTCTGGATTGTAGAATGTGCCTTTCATTCTGGACCCAAGGACCTGGCTAATACTTCCCATGCCTGAATTGGATCCATTTACACCACTGGTCTCCACCCGATTGGACCTGCACTTACAGTGTGGCAGAGAGCAAAGCAGAGTGACCTTCCCTGCCCTGACGTGCCTAGCAGAGCACGCTCAATCCTCTCCCGAATTCACCCTGTGAATGAGAAGGCAATCGAGTGAGCGGCAGGAGCTCCACCGGTTCCTTTTTTGGGAGTGGACAGCCACTCTGGACACATGGGGCAGGAACTGAGTTTTTCCCCATCGCACGTGCAGGGCCAGTAGAAATCTGACTCCGATTCACTGGTGAGGCCATGTGGTTCGCCTTCTCCGAGCCTCATCCCTTGTGCCCCTGGAAAATGAGGGATGTATTACTAATGTCACAGGCTTTGGGGAGGAGTCAGTGAGGCCATGTGCGGCCAGGCCAGGCCCAGGCCAAGTGCTCCATGACCATCAGCTGTCCCATCCTTCAGCCAGCCAGCGTTGACTGCGTGTGGACGATGTGCAGGCGCTGCTGCAGGGGAAACTGACTAAACGATGCTAAGTGCCTGATTCTCTGGAGCTGCTGTTCTAGTTAGGGAGACAGGTCAAACGGCTCACCACAGGGTGGCATGTGCTGCGGTGAAGAAAGTAAAGCTGGGCGGTGGGGGCCGTGCACCCCTCCATGGAGGCAGGCCTCTGGGCTCTGTGAGAGGTCACTCCTGCCAGGAGGCCATGTGTTGGGGTGGCTCTGGTCAGTCATCCTTCGGTCCTCTCCCCGCTCTGTCAGAGGAGGAGACTGAGGTTCAGCAGATTCTCCTCTTAACCTCCTACCAATCTTCTGTCCTGCACAAAATCCTAGGTCCCTGGGGGGCGATGTCGCCTCTGATGGCGACTTCCTCATCTTTGAGGGGAACCGTTACAGCCGGAAGGGCTTTCTATTCAAGAGCTTCGCCATGTCTGCTGTGGTGAGGGTCCCAGAGCGGGTCGCACTAATGGCACTAGTGGGGAGTGGGGAGGCCAGGCTTTCTCCCCACCTGCAGCCCAGGCCCCAGAGCAGTGGGTAATCTGAGTTCGTCCCAGGTAATCCTCCAGTTAGGAATGTCCCTTGGGGAATAATTCTCTCTGGCCTGCTCAGCTGGGCTGTGACACTGACCTTCATCCACTTCCTCCTCTTCCCCTCGTCTCTCGGGGCTCAGATTACAGAGGGTGTAAAGCCCACACTCTCGGAGCTGGAGAAGTTTGAAGACCAGCCAGAGGGCATTGACCTGGAAGTGGTGACTGAGAACACAGGTATTTGTTCCCATCTGTAACTTAGGCCACAGAGGAGGTGGTGTCTCATGGCGGGCAGCCCCCAAAGCAGTGCCCCTTCTGCCCCTGCAGGAAAGGAGCGGGAGCACAACTTCCAACCTGGGGACAATGTGGAGGTGTGTGAGGGTGAGCTCATCAACCTGCAGGGCAAGATCCTCAGCGTGGATGGCAACAAGATCACCATCATGCCCAAGCACGAGGACCTCAAGGTGGGACCCCTGCTGCCCAGTTGCACATGCTAGGTCAAGAGTGTGGTGGCACCATGGGTAATCTGGGGCAGCTCCTGGGTTTTAGTTGGCTTGGGGGTAAGGGTGAGGGTAGAGGTGGGGAATTTGTGTGTGTGTGTGTGTCTGTGTGTCTGTGTCTAAGTGAGGGCTTGCCCAGATTAGCATAGTGTGTCTGGGGTGAGGCTGACTCCAGGTGAGTCTGAGGTGGCGTGTAGTCTGGTGTCATGTCTAGGGACAGGCTGACTCTCTGTGGGTTAAACAGTTGTCTAGGCTGATATCCTGTCTGAGATCAGCTATCTCTGGGGCATTCTGAGAGTTGTCCCGGTGGCCTCAGGTGGTCTGTGGTTGGGTGGTGTCAGCCTTGCATGGGTTTTGGCCAGGGTCTTTTCCAAGAACTTGAGTGGATGCTGAAGACGGGCAAGGCAGGTAAGCCGTGGTGGCTCGGCTCCCCCCTCCACTTGCTCATTGTCCCCACACTCAATCCTCAGGACATGCTGGAGTTCCCGGCCCAGGAACTTCGGAAGTACTTCAAGATGGGGGACCACGTGAAGGTGATTGCCGGCCGATTCGAGGGTGACACGGGCCTCATTGTGCGAGTGGAAGAGAACTTCGTCATTCTCTTCTCCGACCTCACCATGCACGAGGTAGGGGGGAGAGTGGGAGTGTGGCGGAACTGCCCAGAGGCGACCCTGGCAGGAGAGCCACCTGGACCCTGCTTCATCCCTTCTCTCCTGGCAGCTGAAGGTGCTCCCCCGGGACCTGCAGCTCTGCTCGGAGACGGCATCAGGTGTGGATGTTGGGGGCCAGCATGAATGGGGGGAGCTGGTGCAGCTGGACCCCCAGACCGTGGGTGTCATTGTGCGTCTGGAGCGGGAGACCTTCCAGGTGAGTGTGCTGGGCTCGGTTGCAGGGCTTACTCTTGGGGGCTTCCTCTTCCTCAAGCTCCTCATCTGGGGGGTGTGGCAGAGCATGGTGGCTAGGAGCCCAGACTGCTCTGGGTTGCAGACGTACTTCTGTCACCCGTGACATGATATTGGGCAAGTGGCAAGTCAGTTACTTTCTCCGTGCCTCAGTTTCCCACCCTGTAAAACGAAGGTAATGGCAGCATCTACTTAATTTGTTGTGAATGAATCACCGAGGTCAGATGTACCTGGCATTCTGTGCTTGCTGCAGGCGCCGTCCTCCCCCTCACCCCTTCCCCACTGATGCGGGAGCCGCACGCATAGTGTTTAGGACCCTGGGCTCAGGATTCACATCTCAGCTCTGTTGCTTTGGTGCCGTGTTGCCCTGGGCTACTGACTTGCCCGGAAACTCCCTCTGTACGTCAGGAATCACAACAGCATCCAGCTCAGAGGGGTTTTGAGGCTTCAGTGAAAGCTTGTATGAAGATTTGGCATGGGGTCTGGTACAGAATGATGGGTAAACAAACTTCAGCTATTATGTTAATATCCCGTCTCCCCAACCAATCTTTTAGGTCCCTGATGCTCAGTCAGGGGGTTCAGTCTCATCTCAAATTATAGCGAATGTTTTTGGTTGACCCCGTTCCTACGGGGTAGCACTCTGACACTGCCTGCCCCAGACATCCTGCAGTCTCCTGCAAGGAAGGATCATCCCACTTTAGGGAAGCCCTGCTCCATGTCACTCTGGCCACTCTCATCCCCTCAGCATCCCCCACTCCCTTTGCAGGTGCTGAACATGTATGGGAAAGTGGTGACTGTCAGGCACCAGGCTGTGACTCGGAAGAAGGACAACCGCTTTGCCGTGGCCCTGGACTCAGAACAGAACAACATCCATGTGAAAGACATTGTCAAGGTCATTGACGGCCCTCACTCAGTGAGTATGATTTCCTGCCTGTCTGCTGCATCTGAAAGAGGAGCGGTGGGGCAAGGCCGCAAGAGTGACAGCCCTTTTTCCTCCAGGGCCGGGAGGGCGAGATTCGCCATCTGTTCCGCAGCTTCGCCTTCCTGCATTGCAAGAAACTGGTGGAGAATGGGGGCATGTTTGTCTGCAAGACCCGCCACCTGGTGCTGGCTGGGGGCTCAAAGGTGAGGTGGGCATGGTGGCACCCTGTCTGTTGGGTACCTGGCTCAGCTCACCAACCTTCCCTTACCCCAGGAGTGACCAGGATGGGCTTGTGGAGGACTAGAAGGGCAGATGTCAGTGTGAAGTCCTTGGCGAAGTGTGAAAAAAGGTCTATTGGGATTCTGAGCCAGTTAGCAAATGTTGGATTCTTTCGGTTTTATTGAGCACCTGTTAAGTGGCAGACACTGGAGATACAGCAGTGAACAGGAGACAAACTGCTGTCCTAGAGCCGCTACTCCCGAGATGAACAGATAGATAAATATGTATAGAGTGGAACGTGCAGCTTGAGGTGATGATGAGCAAGCACTGTGAGGAAAAATAAAACAGAAGGAGATAGAGAATAATAATAATAGGGGGCCGTGGCTTTATTTTTAAGATAAATTTGTTATCTTTATTCTTATTTTTAGGGCTATACCTTACTTCCAGTTCTCCTTAGTAAATGTAATTAGTCTTGTGTTTTGCCCGCTGCCTGACAGGGAACGTCTTTGAAGCCTAAGCATTTTATTTATTACTGTGTTTTAAAGAAGGATTAGTTCAGAAAGGGAGAGAACAGATCTGCTGGTTTATATTTTTTGTCAATCTGGTAAATGATACTATTTATTCACTTAATGAAGGGTCTTAGGGGTTGGTTGAACTAGAGGCAAATGGATATAATGCGACAGTGCAAGCAGTGGCTAGAATACAGTTAAGTCGTGAGAAGATCAGACACAGCCACATTCAAATACAAGTATTTAATTTTGTTCCACAGTCTGGGTAGTTGACGTTTATGATCATCTTTGACTTACGATGGTATAGCACGTTCCTCTATGACATTATTTACTCTGGGCGTGTGGCTGGGGTTACATCATGGGTTTCGATGGCTTTACTCATAATTCCTGCTTCGATTCCTCTGACTCCATTTCTTTAATTTGGTTTCTTTCCTTAAGTGAGTTTTGTCTCGGGTAATATACGTCTGCGAGGATACTATCTCGTTTAGGAATGTTGTAAAATGATCCAAAATAGTTTGGAGGCGCAACATATACCTATTTTAAATTTTATAAAATCTGATGACCAAAAACAGTTATTTAAAAGTTCAACTCTGTTGCAGTTGGCTGTCAGTGGAGTCGAGCAGCCTTCCTTAGCAGACAGTTAGATGTGCTGTGGAGGCCAGCTGCGCATTTTCTGCTGGACCTGTGTACACGCTGCCCCTGTGGGAGGCAGTAAGGAAGGGAAGGGGGCCCCAAAGGAGGAGGGCTCGCTCTATTGGAGATGTTTATTTTAAAACTACTACAAAATTGCACGGATCATTCCGACATTTTTCATTTGGAATTTGAAGTTTAAACTTATTTTGCTGCTCTAAACCATTAACAGATAAAAACCTGTTCCCATCTGTTTAGTTTTTTTAAAACCCATAAGTTTTATATGGGAGGTAATTAGAACTTCTTTTAATTAAAAAAAACAGAGTACTTATTTTTTTCTTGTTACTTTTATGTAATGCATTCCTAAATTTGTATTTTATTGTTGAAAGACCAAATACTACTGGTAAAGCAGTTTTAAAATGGTGTTAACATGTACTTTAATACATTGTTAGTATACGTCACTTTCATTCTACATTACTTTATGAGAAAGCCCAAAAGAAGCTTATTGGCATTGAAGAGTAAAACGTCTAATTGGCATTTATAATGAAAGTTTTTCTAATATTTCTCCTAGTTTTTTGGTATTTTTTAATACTGTGATTTGTAAAGGATGAGATAGAGAACTATAGATTGCTGCTTTAGATGGAGGAGGTTAACAAAAAGCCTCTTTGAGGAGGTGCATTTGAGCAGAGACGTGAATGACGGGATGGAGAGCCATGTGAATATCTCGGGACCAGCAAGTGCAAAGGCCCTGAGGTGGCACTTGTAGGAAGGCTATACAGAACCAGGTGTCAGGAAGGAAATCAGGCCGGGGACCTCGGTGGCTGGGACCAGGAAGTGGTGTCCTCAGGGCCCTGCAGATGAGACGATGAACTGCAGAGCATGCAGTTTTGGTGTCACTAGGTGTCCTGACTACCACATTTCAGTCCCTCTCCTTGGGCAGGGGAGGCCAGGGCCTCTTGATTGACAGGCCCACAATGGCATAGGGGTGGTGGCAGTTTCCCCAAAGGGAAGTTGAGGTATTGTCACCAGAAGGAGGGAGGGATGGCTGCCAGGAGGTTCAAACAAGAACTGTTCCCAAACGCAGGCAGGCAGTTTGGCACAGGGGCTGGGAGCCTGTCACCCAGGCCCTGCCTGCTAGTGCAGCTCTCGCCCCTTCTCTAGCCCCGAGATGTGACCAATTTCACCGTGGGTGGCTTTGCTCCTATGAGCCCCCGGATCAGCAGCCCCATGCACCCCAGCGCTGGAGGTGAGGGGGAGTCGGGGCAGGGATGTGTCTGGGGGTTGGGGGAGAGCCCACACCCACTGAGTGCCTGCTCTGGGCTGGCTCAGCCGTGATGAAGATACAGCAAGAGGGGGCTCACAGCCCACGGGAGACCGGACCCCTCCGCACAGTGACAGCCCAGGGTGGTCAGGGCCATGATGGGAAAGCCCCGGGCTCCAGTGGGTGGAGCCCAGAAGAGGCTCCTAATCTAGTAGGGGAGGGGGAGAGTGAAGCAGGTGAAGAGGGGTTTGAGGGAACACTGGCTGTAGGCTCAGCACGTGAGCGGTGGGCACAGCCCTAGGGACTGGCGATGTTCTCCCTCCCCAGGTCAGCGCGGTGGCTTTGGCAGCCCAGGTGGCAGTAGCGGCGGCATGAGCAGGGGCCGGGGGCGGAGAGACAATGAGCTCATCGGCCAGACTGTGCGCATCTCCCAGGGGCCCTACAAAGGTGACCTGTGAGGCCATATGGAGGCCTGGGGAGGGGCGTGGTGAAGGAGAGCCCACGCCAGCCTGACCTCCTGCTCCCCACCAGGCTACATTGGTGTGGTGAAGGATGCCACGGAGTCCACGGCCCGCGTGGAGCTGCACTCCACCTGCCAGACCATCTCTGTGGACCGTCAGCGACTCACCACGGTGTACGGGCTGGGCCGGCCAGGGCTGAAAGGGGGCTGTCGGGTGGTGAGAAGGCCCTACTCACCCCACTAGTTCTCTGTGTCCACAGGGGCTCACGGCGCCCTGGTGGCATGACGTCAACCTATGGACGGACACCGATGTATGGCTCCCAGACGCCCATGTATGGCTCTGGCTCCCGCACGCCCATGTATGGCTCTCAGACACCTCTCCAGGATGGTGAGTGCTCTCTAGGGGCCAAGGAAGAGGGGTGACGTGGGGGAAACTGGAGACAGGACAGAGCTAATGGCACATGCATTTCTCCCATTCCAGGTAGCCGCACCCCGCATTATGGCTCACAGACACCTCTGCATGATGGCAGCCGCACTCCTGCCCAGAGTGGGGCCTGGGACCCCAACAACCCTAACACGCCGTCACGGTGAGGACTGAGAGCTGGGGGGGACAGGGTACCCTGAGCCAATGGGGGGTGTGTGCTGTGTGTGCGTGGTTATGTGGGTGTCTAGGGAGTAGAGGGGTTTATATGGCCCACACTGTTCCCAGCCCCAGGCTGTTCTGGAGAGTCAGCATGGCTGGGGGCAAAGTAATCTCTCCAACCCGAGCCCAGCAGTGTGCTGTAGTTAAAACCTGGACTTGGAGACAATACATGACCTTGGTTATGGGACGGGCTGTGTGACTGGGCTGGCAGCCTCATCTCTCTGACTCCCAGTGAAGTGGAGGCCTCTGGATGAGGCTGTTGTAAGGATGAAGTTGCCTCCATTTGCCTGGCTACCGTGCTATTCTGGATTCATCTATTACATTGTCGTGATCACCACAGTCATTCTCAACAGACTTCTTTCCCCAACAGGGCTGAGGAAGAATACGAGTATGCCTTCGACGACGAGCCCACCCCATCCCCACAGGCCTACGGGGGTACCCCCAATCCACAAACACCTGGCTATCCAGACCCCTCATCCCCACAGGTCAACCCACAGTACAACCCACAAACGCCAGGGACACCAGCCATGTGAGTCCACAGGCCAAGCAGCCTTTGCCCCACCCCTCCCCACTGCCACCGTCTCCTCTTCCCCACTATCTCCAACAAATGTCCTTTTCGCTCTCTATCGCTACAGGTACAACACAGACCAGTTCTCCCCTTATGCAGCCCCCTCTCCCCAGGGCTCCTACCAGCCCAGCCCCAGTCCCCAGAGCTACCACCAGGTGGCGCCAAGCCCAGCCGGCTACCAGAATACTCACTCTCCTGCCAGCTACCACCCTACGCCCTCGCCCATGGCCTATCAGGTGCTGGTCAGCTGGCATGCCCTTGGAGGTGGTGGGCTAGGATGGGCCTCGGGCCTATAAGGACAGCCATGTCAGATGATCTGTTCCCAGCAACACTGTCCCTCTTTCCCCTACAGGCCAGTCCCAGCCCGAGCCCTGTTGGCTACAGTCCAATGACACCCGGAGCCCCCTCTCCTGGCGGCTACAACCCACACACACCAGGCTCAGGCATTGAGCAGAACTCTAGTGATTGGGTAACCACTGACATCCAGGTGAAGGTGCGGGACACCTACCTGGATACACAGGTGGTGGGGCAGACAGGTGTCATCCGCAGTGTCACGGTAAGTGGGACCCAGGCTGGGTCCTAGGTGGGCATTCATCCTCCCATCTCTGTGGTTACTGCTGTTCTTGTTGTTGTTTAATTGTCTAACTGGATCTTCCAGTACCCATTTATAACTGGAAAGAGAGATATAGAAAGGCTTGGCATGGAAGTTCCACAAGACTGGGATTTGCCTGTCGTGCTCAAAGCCGGGACTGCAGTTGCCTGAAACAGTGACTGGCACCCAGGAGTGTGCTTACTGTGGGACATACGCCTCAGTTCAGTTACATGGACTGAGGGCACCTTTGTGCTAGGCTTTGGCTTAGCGCCAGGTACCCACAGCCCCTGGGCTGTCCTTGTTCCAGCACTACTGTTATCTCCAGTTTTCAGTCACCAGGTTCCCTCCAGCCTCTCGGGGCCTTTGCTCATCGCTTTCCTCTGTCTAGAACTCTATTCCTTCCATTCTTTGTCTAGTTAACTCCTACTCATCCTGCAGGTAAGCACCTAGGCTGTTTCAGGTCTGGCTCTTAAAGGTCCGTGTAATTCTTTTTCATGCTCTCCACCCCTGCCTAAAAGCTTAGTTTACCCTGCTGTGATTCTTTAATTACTAAGCCTGTGTTTTATTTCTAAGTAGTCCTAGTTCCTAGATGTTGGCCCTCTGCTGAATGTTATCTGAATTAATTAAACAAACCTCAGAGACCAAGACAGGCCCTGCTCTCACAGATCTCACATTCCAGTGGGACATGTCCTCAGTGTCCCCAGACATGTCCCCAGACAGTGGCAGCCCAAGTGGCCAGAACTGGGATGCAAGAAGCCCAGAGGGCAAGGGGAGCTACGTAGACCCAGATAAGGCACCTTTATACCCAATTTTGGAGAGGATCAGGGAGGGCTTCCTGGAGAAAGAGACATCTGCACCAAGATCTGAAGAATGAATAGGAATAAACCAAGAGAAATGGCTGAGGAAGGGGTTAATTGTGTTCCAAATAGAGGGCATTTGTGAAGGCCTAGAGGTGAGGGAAAGCCTGGCACATTTGGGGAGCCGAATTATGTTCATTAAGGCTGAAACATAAATAACCAAGGTGGAAGGTGACGAGGCCAGAGAATTGGCTGGGGCCAGGTCATGTGCCAGCCTGGGAAATGTGGACTATATCCTGAGGGCACTTGGGGGGTCATGGAGGAATCTAAGCAGGGATCAGATCTGTGATTTGGAATTAATTCACTATGTTGCCCTATCTGGGATGGATTAGGGATGGTGAGACTCAGGGCTGGGAGCCCGGGGGATGTCAGGCTGTCCTACAAGGGCCTGGAGAAGAGAAGAGAGAGGGAGGGAGGGAGGAGAAACCCTTAGGAGGCAGAATGGACAGGCCTCAGAGCTGGAGGTTGTCAGTGGAAGATCTAAGACAAGGCCCAGAATTCTGGCTGAGGACTGGGGACCATAGGGCCATCCCTGAGATGGGCCCAGGAGGAGAGGAACAAGTGTGGGGAAGAAGCTGAAACGTGTTTGGGACATGAAAAGTTAAGTGCCTGAGAAGCAGCTCCCCTTTTGGCCTAAGCTTCATTCTGGTGCTTCTCTTGCTGATCTGGTCACCCCACCCCCACACACCACAGGCTCCAGGCCTTGGAACCAGGCCCAGCCTCGGCCTTTTCTGTGTCACCTTGGGAAAATGCCTTCTTAGAATGAGCCCTGAGCCTGCATCCCCTAAGTGTGAGCATCAGTCCTGTGTTGGGAGCAGGATAGGTTGACCAGGCTCTCCCCACCCCCAGGGAGGCATGTGCTCTGTGTACCTGAAGGACAGTGAGAAGGTCGTCAGTATCTCCAGTGAGCACCTAGAACCCATAACCCCAACCAAGAACAACAAGGTAAGAGGGGTGGCAAGGGGCTGGGCAGGCATTGAGCTGCTAATGTGGAGCCTGACCCTGTGCCCCTTCCCCAGGTGAAGGTGATCCTGGGTGAGGATCGGGAAGCCACAGGTGTCCTGCTGAGCATCGATGGTGAGGATGGCATCGTCCGCATGGACCCTGATGAACAGCTCAAGATCCTCAACCTCCGCTTCCTGGGGAAGCTCCTGGAGGCCTGAGGCGGGCTGGACGGGTGGACTTCAGCAAATAGCTGGCAGATAGTGTCCCTCCTTCCTTCCTTGGCCCTTGGCTCTGACAAGGGCCTGGGCCTAGGATCTGGGCCTAGGATGGCTAGCCTGATTGTTCAGGATTTCCTTTATTTTCCTCTCTGGGTTCCTTGTTTTCCTCCTTGAGGTTCATGGGAATCAGAGTAGAGTCTGGGGGAGGGTCCCCATCTTATATCCCCCCTTCCTCAGCTTGCTTTTATGTTACGGTCTTTCAATAAAAAGCTGTTTGGTCAAAAGCCGTGTGTATGTGTGTGTGTAGTTTGTACGTGGGGTCATTTGTAGACCCCACTTATTTCCTTGCTCTGTGATCTTGGGCAAATAAATAGCTGGGTCTTACCTAAGCCTCAGTTTCCCTATCTAGAAAATGATACGGCATACCCCAGAGAGCCTTTAAGAGGAATATCTGAGAATACATGGGAAGGAGATTAGAGCCTGCCATGTGATTGAAGTTATAGCTTGAGTTATGTGAAAATCACAGTCAATATCTCCCAGGAAACCTAAGTTCCTGTTGTGCCAGGCACCGCATTTAATGATCTTTTCCCTTGTCGAGACTCCACAGCAGTAACACCAGAGCTGCTGTAGCTTGTCTGATGGTTTGGGGGTGGTGGGTGGGGACGGAGAGCAGTGTAGAGAATGGGGCTTAGTACTTTGACCTTCTTCCTTCACCTTCTTCATTTGATACACCCGTCTTTATACAAATGTAAAATACAGTGTATTATAAAATATTTCAGATGTTCAAAAAGATATGATACCAGGAATATCCATGTCCCCACCACCCAGCTTAGGAAACAACATGTACCAGATGGGACGCACTTCAGCAGCACCCCCCATCCATTTCCCTCTAGAGGTATCCACAACCCTGAACTCCGTGTGTCTGCCTAACTTTGTACTATTTAGTACCTTAGTATTTATCTCTAAATGTTATGTGGTCGTTTTATATATTTTTAAAGTTTACATAAAAGCTATCGGACTTTTTGACCTCAAAATTTGAGGACGATCTAGTGAGCGGCCTCTAATTCATTGATTTGCGTCTGTCACTTTAGAAGACACTCATGGGAGGTGGGGCAAGAAAGGGCTCTGAGAGCGCAGAGAGAAGACAGATCGGCCTCCCTTCCAGCTCCACGCGAGGAGGCGAGTTTGTGAGGGCCGGCAGTCTCCGGTTGACCTCAAGGGCTAACGAGCTACCTGACTCGGCTTTCGCTTTTAGGACAAATCGGGCATCCTTTGGGGGACCTGAATTATGGCCTCGGCTCTACATCTGAGCAATGGGTGTAGGCCCCGTCCTGTTGCAAGGGCGGTGGAGCGCCCTAGGGCCTGCGGAGGGAGCAGCGACCGCTGGCTACCCCAGGAGCCACCTGGAGGGCCGCCAGAGAGGAGCACGCCTGCGGTTGTCCGCCGGAAGCTCTTTGTCTCTCTTGGGCTTCCGTCCACCCTCCCCGCCCCTGCGCCCCCATTGGCAGCAGTTCCAGGAGAGGCGGGAGAGGAGGGGGGCGAGTGGGCGGGGCCGCGTGGCGTCAGCGCAAGATGGCGGCCTCGGCAGCGCTGGTTCTGCGCTTGGGGAGCGGCCTCCGGCTCGGCGCGCGGGGTTTGTGCGCGAGGTTGGCGACGCCGCCCTCCCGGGCTTCGGACCAGGTGAGCGGGACGAGGGTGGTCCGCGGATACAGGGGCCCGTTCCTGGAGTTCCGGGCGGACCGTCGCCGCCGGGGACACAGCACCTCAGGGTGCTGAATGGAACGCCGCCCGGGTTGCCGGGCGCTTCCCTGTCTCCTGGGATGGGCAACACTTGCTCCCCTGGGCTTCATGCTGGGGGCTCAAGTACGTCCTCTGGGCTCCACCTCCTTTGGATACCACGTGGGTGCTGGGGGAGTGAGTCGCCTGTTTCCCATCTCTGACGGCTGTGGTAATAATTTAAGGGGAAGGACTCGAGACGGAGAGGTCCCAACTTGGCCAGGGGGCTATTTTCTCCTCAGCGTTGGTGGTGGTGGTGAGGTGGACGTTTGGGCTTTTGATTCGACCTGCCTCCATGTTGAGAGAACCAGCCTTTCTGATATGAGCCCCAGATATCCTTGTTCTGTCCCCTCATGTGTCCTCCATTACCTTGCTCCCTGCATTCCAGTGTCCAGCCAGGCTCCTTGATCTCATCTCCCTGCCCTCCTTTTCTGGGCTCCATGTTCACCAATGCTTTTCCTCCAGGATCCTGGGGGTCGTGCCTGTCAACTCTTGAATTTGGGGGATCCTGGCAGGGGACAGTCTAGTTCTTGACCTTTCTGAGAGACCTAATTAGTCTCTTGGTTACCCCTCCAGAGATACAACCCCTGAGGCTATGTGGTGTCTGCTTCCTGGCTCTAGACCTTGATTTTTCTGTCACCAGTGTACTTGAATCACCCTGACCTTCTTTCTCTTCTCACCTGGCTAACCTGTCCCCTCTCAATTGCAGGTCGGGGAGATTGGGAGCCACGCCAGCACTAAGGCCCAAGGGTCACAGCAGCAGCGGGGCACAGAGGGTCCCAGTTACGCCAAAAAAGTTGCACTTTGGCTTGCTGGGCTGCTTGGGGCCGGTGGGACCGTGAGTGTCGTCTATATCTTCGGTGAGGGACACGTCCCTGTCCCCCAGTTGTGTTCTGTTGGAGCTATATTCTACTGCAGAACATTCCCGTCTTTTCCCTAAGGGCTTCACCCATCTTCATTCCCTGGCTCCTCCCACAGTAGAGCAGCCAACTAGAGCATCTGCCTTGAAAAGGGGAAGTCTCCTTCTTCCCTCTACCACCTCTACTCAAGGTTCCATTCTTTTTAATTGGTTCCTGCACTAGGCTACAGGGAGTCCATTGGAAGAAGGGAGGGTGGGGAAGGTTAGGCCTGGGCCAGCCGCCTCTTTCTTCTGCACCCAAACGTCCAGTCCTCCCCCTAGTCCTTTCATCCCTCAGAGAGCCAGGAGACCCGGCCCCGGCCCTTCTCTCACAGACCGAGGGATCCTGGCTACCAGTTCTCTCTTCTCTCAGTCTTAGGAGACCATGCCTCTAGCCCTCCTCCCATAGACCCAGGACTCCAGGTCCCCTCCACTTTCTCCCTCAAGACCCAGGAGACCAGGTTCTAATTCCTCTCATTTATTACTGTCTTCCTTGCAGGAAACAACTCTGTGGATGAAACTGGTGCCAAGGTGAGGTGGAAAGAGACCCAGAGGCCTTGCCAGGGGTCCCATCCTGTGGGTACCCTCCCCTTCGGTCAGTTCAGGCTCATTTCTGGTCTGGGGTGAGCCTTTCCCTCCCAGGGACCTTTGCCTACTCCTCCCAGGGTCCTGGAGATTCCTTTTCTGGGTGTAATAGGTTTTTGCCTCTGCCATACCAAACCTTCCATTTTTCTCTCTACCTCCTAGATTCCCGATGAATTCGACAATGGTGAGTAAACAAGCACAGATTCTGGGGTCCCCAGACCCGCCCTGCTCTGCCATTTGTAGGGCATGTTGCCCTCCCCATCTGGTGTCCCTGTCCCTCCTCCTTCCACTGGGGGTGGAGGGTAGGAGAGTCAGCAGCTGGATGCCTTTGGGGGAGGGGCATTACAAATCTTCAGTCCCTTTCCCTGGCCTCTCAGCCCAGGAGCAGATGGTCAGGGACAGATGGGGGGAGGGGAGTCTGGGGTGGGAGTGCTTGGGGAGAAGGGGCTGTCTGTCACCAAACACATGGCTTCCGGTGCCTTAGATCTGAGCATCTGCAGCCCCTAACCCCCTCCTCTTTATGACAGCCTCTTTTTTCCTCCCAAGCCCCTACCTCGTTCAGCTCCTCATTTCCAAAACAATGCCTCCGTCCTCCCTCACTCTTAGTTAATCAGCGTCTAGTGGGGAATTTCTGACAAATTGGTTAGTAGAGAGTTGTCAGTTCTATCACACCTGGCCCTTCCCAGGAGAAAAATACAATTGGTAGGTCCAGAGAGCCACTTGTTTGTGCTGGGGAAGTTTGCAAACTGGCATGTTAGTACATTGGTTGTTTTAAACTGGGAAGGTAGGTAGGTAAGTATGATGTTTTAACTGGGCAGATACAGAATCATACTGTTAAATCAATATAATTTAAACCGGGTATGTAAACATGCAGGTTTAAAATATATGTGTTTACTTGCTTAACTGGTTTCAGTGTTTTTGTTTTTAAAACTAAAAGTACTGTTGAATTTGGCAGTCATGTAAATTTCCCGCTTTAAGTTGTATTCCCTGTATTCATTTAAACTAGGATTTTTCAATTCAGCCCTATCGATACAGATAATTCTTTGTCATGGGGGAGTGTCCCATGCATTGTAGGATGTTTAGCAGCTTCTCGGGCCTCAAACTCACTAGTTGCCAATATCCTGATGATAAAAAATGTCTTCAGACATTGCCAGATTTCCTGGGAAGTGGAGCAAGGGAAGCAAAATTGCCTCTAGTTGAGAGACACTGGTTTAAAGTACACAGATGTATGTATATGTTCATCGTGGTTTAACTAGACTTGGCATAGTAGCTTACAGTGGGCACATCTGGAAGCCTGGTGGTTCAAAATGGACTGAATATGCTGGTATCATGTCAGCAGAGTTATATGTATGTGGGTTTTAAGTGGGCAGATGTATAAACATTATGTTTTGTGTTTGGGGTGGTGTGTGGATAGACGTATTCAAGTTAAAATGGAGCAGGTGAATGAATATATTTGTTCCTGTCCAGTGGTTATGTCATTGCCTTAGAAACGAGCTGGTTCACAGAAGGAGGGTATGTAGATCTGTTTGTATCTGGTAGATAAGTACAGCCCCGCTTCGTCTGGAGGTTGAGCAGCGGCTTATCTTGGAATCCCTTTGTGCCCTGGTGTTCTCCTAGATCCAATTCTGGTACAGCAGTTGCGCCGGACATACAAATATTTCAAAGATTATAGACAGGTGAGCAGGAGCCCTGGGCCCAGTCACCATTCCTTCATCCCCAGCCCCAGGCCTCGTCTGAGAGCCCCCATTCTGTCCCTATCCCACAGATGATCATCGAGCCTACCAGCCCCTGCCTTCTCCCAGACCCTCTGCGAGAGCCGTACTACCAGCCACCCTACACACTGGTCTTGGAGCTCACCGGCGTCCTCTTGCACCCTGAGTGGTCGGTGTGTCCTGGGGAAGGCAGCGGGTTGGGGACACTGGATAGACCTGGGTGACCACATCATGATGGTGTGGTTTGGAGCACAGACTCTGGAGCCAGACTGGGGTTTAGCCCCAGCTCCACTGTGTGATCTTGGGGCAGAGGGGTCACTCTCATTGCCTCCCTCTCCTCAGCTGTGACAGTCAGTGCCCTGCAGGTGGTTGGAAGTGTGCCTTGGCAGTAGCACAGTAAGTGCTACAGAGAAGCCAGCTTTTATGCCGGGACTCAGTCTCCACGCTCCCAGACCTTCAGTCATAGCCACAAAGACGGGAGAGCACTCTGGTTCTGGGAATCCCTCAGGCTGGGTCTTGGTTCTCTTAGGGGGTTTGTTTCCTGGGGGCCTCTGGGTTTTAGTGTTTGACCCTTCTCACTGCCTCCCCAGCTGGCCACTGGCTGGAGGTTTAAGAAGCGTCCAGGCATCGAGACCTTATTCCAGCAGCTCGCCCCTTTGTATGAAATCGTCATCTTTACGTCAGAGACCGGCATGGTGAGGCCGGGGGGTGGGGAGGGATGGCCGATGTGGCGGAAGATGCGGGACGGCTGCAGGGCCAGGGCTCACCCTGACCTTGTTCCCCCTCCCATCATACCCCCAGACTGCGTTTCCGCTCATCGACAGCGTGGACCCCCACGGCTTCATCTCCTACCGCCTCTTCCGGGACGCCACACGATATATGGATGGGCACCATGTCAAGGTGCCATGTGGGGGCCGTGGGTGGGCCTCTGGGATTTGGGGGGGCTAACACTTCCCGAGGGAAAGAAGACCCAGCCTCAACCCTGCTTCTGCCCCAGGCCTGATTCTGGCAGGACACCAGCCTGCCCCCAGCCTGGGCTGGGCCTCTAGGCCCTTCTCTTCCCCAGAATCTGGCAGTGGGAGTGGGGGGAAATGGGGTCTTTCCAAGGAAGACACTTGAGAGGTAAGGGGCAGAGACATGAGGTTTAGAAGCTGTTTTTGTCTCCGGCTGGATCTGAGTGTCTTGGACTGTGTAATTGTAATAACTTCTATGAGACTTTTTCACATGGTCTGTTGCTGTCACCAGCAGTATATCCGCAGTCCAGGAATCTGTGTTTGTGAATGGGTTTCTTTGTGGGTCTTGGTGCATGTTTTTACGTCTGAGTGTCTGTCGGGTGTCTGACTGTGTCTGGGTGGATCTACGTAGTTCTTCAGGGTTCAGAAGGACGTGGGCTGTGACTGAGGGCTTTGAAGACTCTGCGTCTGGGTCTTTGAGTGACTTCCTCTGTGGCTATAGATCTGTCTGTACCTCTTTATCTGGGTGTTTAAGAAGTATCTAGGCATCGAGGTTTGCAAACTTTCAACATGCCACAATCATCTGGGGCGGCAGTTGAACACAGGTGCCTGGCCCCTTCCGAACTTCTACATCAGCCTGTCTGTGTGCCAGGCCCAGGGTTCAGAAATCTGTGTGACGAGCTCCCCAGCTCCCTGGGGGAAGGGGTGGTGGTTGATGCCATCATCCCAGCCTAGCCTTTGAGAGGCCCCATCAAGGTGATTCCAGTGTGCAATGCTATCTGTGTCTGTCTGTCCCCCTCTCTCTCCCTCTGTGGGCTCCTGGTGGGAAGAGAAGGGGTGTAGACCTTGACCTGACTTATCCCCCAGGACATTTCGTGTCTGAATCGGGACCCAGCCCGTGTAGTAGTCGTGGACTGCAAGAAGGAAGCCTTCCGCCTACAGCCCTACAATGGCGTCGCCCTGAGGCCCTGGGATGGCAACTCCGATGACCGGGTCTTGTTGGACCTGTCTGCCTTCCTCAAGAGTGAGACTGACCCCTGACCTGGCCTCTGACCCCAGAGCTCTTAACCCTCAAGAGGAATGATAGATGCTTGATTCTGGTTTGTTTTTCATGTAAAACTGGGTACTTGAGATGCAGGAGGTCCACAGGCATCTTGCAGTCTTAGAAGCTTCTTAGAATGTTTGGGGTGCTTCTCGGTGTTCACAGGAGCCTTTTTAGTGTGTTGAGAAGTGATCCGAGTAGCACTGACCCCACCCCACCCCCAGTGTCTGACCCTTACCCTTGTGGACCCTGCTTGCCTCTGGCCTTCAGCTTGCCTGACCCCCACCTGCTGTGCCCGCAGCCATCGCACTGAACGGTGTGGAGGATGTCCGGACTGTGCTGGAGCACTACGCCCTGGAGGATGACCCGCTGGAGGCTTTCAAACAGCGGCAGAGCCGGCTAGAGCAGGTGGGTGCTCAGCAATTCCTGAGGCTCCCGAAGGAGGACCCTGGAGCAGCCTGGCTCTGCTCTGGTTGTGTGGCCTCCAACAGACACCTTCCCTCCACGCCACCTGTCACGCACGGCTCTGGTAGTGAAGGGCGAGCTGATTGCGTACCTGCTTGGAGCAAACGAGGCAGGAAGCACCAGGCGTTTGAGATGGGTCTGGGGGAGGGGTCGTCCCTGATGGTCTCCAGCAGATCTGTGGGCCCTGGTTTTTTGTGGACTGTGGGTTGGATCAGGTCTGGGAAGAGGGGAACCCATGGACACTTGGCCCAAGGGTCGGGGAAGGAGTTTTGTTTGTCTGGTGTGACCCTGGTGATTCGGAAATGGGACTAAGAGTATGGATTGAATTTGGGAAAGAGATGTCCAGGGATATAGGCTGAGGTTGACCAGATTCTGGGTTGGGTGCCAGGAGTAGGGCCACAGCTCCTGAATGCCTGTGGAGGAGTCCCTGGAGATTTGGGCCTGGGATCCCCCAGCATGCAAACAGAGCTCATGGGGCTCAGGACTGTGCACTGGGGGCCCAAGGAGCAGGATACAGCAGTCCGGTGAAGGTATTTGGGGTCCCACCAGCATCCAGGTTAGGGTAAATAGGTTCCCAGGGTTGAGGGGAGAGGCCCCCTGGAATCTGGGGAAGGGGATCTTGAGGGTACCAGGATTTGAGTCTGGGCTCCTGTGGCTCAGAGCTGGCTCTTGCCATGTCTGGGCTGGCGTTCTGGGGTTTTAAGGGAAAGGGTATGGTCTGGGCAGAGATTTCCCTTGGGCTGAGGGCTGGAAACTGGGAACCCTGGCAGGAGGCTCTGCCCACCCCCACTGACCCCTGACCCGCCCCTCCTCCATCTGTTCCCCAACCCCAGGAGGAGCAGCAGCGCCTGGCCGAGCTCTCCAGATCCAGCAAGCAGAACCTCTTCTTCAGCTCTCTCACCAGCCGCCTGTGGCCTCGCTCCAAACAGCCCTGACCTCTGGGCCTCCCACTCGGTGCCAGGCCCCACCCCGGCCGCAGGGCAGCCACGTGTCCAATAAAGTCCATCCCAGATGCCACACTCCTGTGTCCGGAGAGTCTCCAGATGGGGGCATCAGGGTGAGGTCCGAGTGGCGGGTCGGCTGTCAAGCACAGAGCAGGTGCTTTGGTGTTTGACCCTGGCCTGGGACTCTGAAAGCCCAGGTCCCTGCTCTGGCTGTGTGTCCCATGTGCTGTGTGTGCTACAAAACGTGCATCGCCCTCTCTGGCCGCAGATCCCCCATCTGTGGAAGAGGACCGCCCTGGGGATTTTCAGGACTGCTAGCTGCCCAGCTGTCATGTAAATATGTGAAGCATGGGCTCAGTGGGCGCTGGGGGACAGCTCGCCCCATCCTGAGGGCAGCCGCTGTTCAGCTGTGCCAACCGTGGCCCCACGGGAGCGGAGGCATAGAGTTGCTCGGTCTTCTGATTTTTCAGTAGCAGCCAGAAAATGGGACTGTTATATTAAATCTCCCAGTTTTTAAATGTTGGCTTCCAACTGAACAGGCGCTCTGCGATGGAATTTCTCAGCGTTCCCTCCACGGTCTGTCTCTGCACTGGCCGGCGGCCAGAGGAGGCTGTTAAGTACTTGAAATGTGGCTAGAGTAGCTAAGGAATGGAATTTGAAATTTTGTTTTATTTTGATTAATTTTAATTTAAATAGTCACATGAGAGTTCTAGACTGGCGGAGTTCATATCCAAGTTCTACCACTTCCTGTGTGATTTTGGGCAAGTTACCTAACCTCTCAGTGCTTCAGGTTCCACATTTATAAAGTAATAATAATAGTATGAACCCCAGGCTAGGCTCGAGGGCTGAGTGAGGCAGTCACGTGGTAGCTGTGACCCTTGGCCAAGTCGCCTTTCTGCCGCAGCTTCCTCATCTCTAAAGTTGAGGTGATGATAGTACCTACCTTAGTACAGTGGTTGTGTGGAGTAAAGGGGACAATTCACGCTCGAACTATATATGTATACATGGGACCTGTTGTTACCAGGCCAGACTGGTTAATCACAGGCCCGCTCCCCTGGCCGTCCCAGCCTCTCCTGCGCAGCCAGCGTTTAGTGCTAGTACCAGTTAAATATTTTAAAAACAGCTCTGGTGATTTTTATGATAATTAAAATGTATTTGAAACTGTGTGGGCCACATCGTACCTCTCAACTCTAGATTTATATAAAGACAGACGTCTACAAAGCAGAATTAAGATTTATACCCCCACCCGTCAACCCTGAGGTGTGCTGTCTGCAGTGCAGGGGACAGTTTCCAGATGTCTTTAGAATTCCCTAGCTTGAGGACCTCTGCAGCATTGAGGGAGGGAGGGGCCTGCGTTTTTTATTTTTGCATGTAGCTTTGAGAATTGGAGACGGTCTTAATTGAAAGCAAAGGTGGAGACCAAGGCTGATGTTTGGGCAGTGTGATTCCGAGGAGAGGGAGTCGTCACGATGTGTGCTTGCCTAGCACATGGCTGACACAGCCCCATGGAACCTTCTGAGGAGCCTTTGAAATGTGGCTCAGATCTGCCTACCCACAGGGCGTGGAAGGAGGAAGTGTGTCCATTGGCCCCTATCTCGCAGTGGTCAAGAGTGGCCCACGGGGAGGAAGGCTCAGTGCCCAAGGGGTTCCCTCAGGCCTCTGCCCCCACCTCGGGGCTGGCTCAGGAATGGTGCTGTTAGGCCAGGCCTGCTGGAGGCCGGAGGGGAGGAGAGGGTTTGACCTTCACACAAGTGGCCTCTGAGGCACTGCTTGGGCAACATGACCTACGATGTCTTCCTAAAATGTGCTAGGGCTGTGTCTTGGCACCATGCAGGACTGGGCACACATCAAGGCAAATCTCAACAGGGTCTGAATTCCCAGATCACACACCACTCGAAAGCCTTGTCCCTGGTCAAGGTCTCAAATTCTTCAGTTTTGTCATAAGAGGTTAGTAATAGACCTCCCTCATTCATTGATAATCTCCTAGGCACCAGGGTGTATCAGTGAACAGATCACATAAGAAACTCCGACCCGATGGAGCAGAAGTTCTCATAAAGGAGACAATGGTCACATAGTTCTCGGGGTAATAAATGAATAAAGAAAAAGTATGGTCAGGAGATGGAGTGGTTCAGGGACTTGAGGTGCTGTGTTACATGGGCTGGAACAGTCAGGGAAGGATTCTTGGGAGGGTGTGTTTGAGCTGAGACCAGAATGAAATGCGGAAAGCCATGTGTCTGCGTGTGCCCGGCATGGTCACCTCGGAGTCTGCATGCTCTTCTCTCTGCCGTGAATGGTTTTGTATCCCAGGATCCATGTGGCTTCCTCCCTCCTCACCTTTAGGTCTTTGCTCACCTGTCATCTCAGCATGGCTTTCTGTGGACTCTAAGGTCAGCACATAAGAGAAAGTCCTGAAGAGCCAAAAAGAGGCTTAGAAATCCCTGAACGTCCTTCACACACAGACATGAGAATTCACGTGAAATCCCATCGTGCCTGGCACGAGCCTTCGGTAAAGGCTGGCTATTTTCACAATCTTAAAGATTTTTGAGATGTCAGACCTGGAATCTGTTGCCCTCCCGTTATTATCCGGGGCAGGAATTTCCCTTCTCCCACAGCTAGTCTGTCTAATGGTTGTCCAAGTTCCATTCGAATGCCTCCTGTGATGGGAAGCTCACTCCACCTACCCAATACAGGGCCTCATTTGCCTCCCTGTATGTAACTGGTCAATGAGATTTGGCTCTACGCTTTGGGGCCACAGAACCTGTTTAAATAGGGGGGATGTGAGAAAAGGGCCTTAAATGTCAGCCTTAATATCTTGATGTGTATTTAAAAGGCACTGGGGAGCCATGGGAGAGTCTGCAGTAGACAGACATGGTCAGATTTGTGTTTAGACCCGGTAGACCAAAGTAGTCAGGGCTGGGATAAGGGGATCACGGGGGAGCTCAGAGAAGGTGCTGACCTGCTTGGAGTGTTGGGGGAGGGCTTCCCACAGGAGTCGTCTGAATGGTAAGAACAAACAGAGAAGGGAGTGGAGAGGACACGTGTAGAGGGAAGACCTGTGCAGAGGAGCCTCGGGTGTTCTGCACAATTTGACCATGGCCGTCTGCTCAAACCTGTGACTCCTCAGGGTTAAGAGAAAACTCTCTCGATGGAGTTCTTTCATGAAAAATTACTAAGTACTTACTGTATGCCTGGCTCTGCTGGGCTATGCTTTATTGATCTACTTCACTAACAAAAAAAATGGTTATATATATGTATATATATCCTGTATTTCCCCTATAATTATTAGCCTCTAAGTATTAAAATTTTTATTTTGGGGTGAAACAAAAAGAGTTTAGTCCATCCGAAAGGCTTTACTCGGCACTTGGCATAGAGTGAGTGATTATGACCAGAGGGCCTGAACATCTGCTCCTTGCTGGCTTTCCTTGCTGTGGTCCTGGAATACTAAGGGGCTTCTGAAGGGCCTGGAGTACCCCCCCATTCATCCTGGAGTGAGGGAGCCAGCCCTGGATATGTAAAGACGGAATTTCCTGCCCATTTGCCCCTCACACCTTCCGGAGGCCAAATGGGCAGCCCAGCTGCAGCCCAAAGGGGGAGGGGCGCCGCCGCCCGGCAGATGGCAGCATTTACATACAGCTGGGAGCCCCCTCGGAGGTGGGGGGGCTCCTCACCCTGGCGTCTGGTGCATCCATGATGCAGTTTTGGGAGGGTAGCTTTGTCTTGGGGTGGGAAACAAGTCCACAAAGAACCTTGGGTCTTCATTTTCACACACAGCTATACCCAGTCTTCACACACACACACCCTCATTCATAACCTTGTGCAGACCCTCATTCTCCCCCAACATACCAGGCCACTTAGAGGCACCTGCACAGACCACAAAGTCACAGGTTTACAGGACTACACACGGTGGTCCAGGATCTCACATACACTCTTACACATGCACAGAGAAGAATGCGCACAGGCACACATCCTCAAGTCACACAGTCATGAAGTCACACACACCTCCATTCTCTTAATGCAGGTGCGCGCGCGCACACACACACACACCCACATCTTAGAATTATTTCCAAACGGGTTGTTAAGGTTGCATATACAATTTGAGGCACACATGGAGCCACGTAATCTCACCTAGACGATCACAAAGTCATGTACACTCTCCCGTAGCTCTTGCTCACACCACACACAGAATTTTAACATCAACTCACAGATTTACTCCCTAACCTCACCTCATCCTTAGCCACACACAGTCGTGCCCACAACTGCACACAATATCATACACACTGCATTGCCTGTGCCTGTGACACAATCTCATAGTTTCTCCAGCCTGCTCCCCTTCCTCTCGACCTCCTCCCCTAGGGTCCCCTGGAGCCAGGTGGCTGCCTGAGGGGGTGGAGCCATCCCCTTAGATATAAGACTTTGGAGTCAGCAGCTGCGAGCCGGCTCCCCAGACCTCTAAAAGGCCATGGTCGCCCCGCGGATGCTCCAACTCCTGTCCCCAACGGTGATTCTGGCACTCTTTTTCCTTCCCCAGGTCAGAGTGGAGTGGAAAGGGATGGATGGGAGGGGGTGCGCCCCAGGGTTCTTGGGGATGAGTCTCGGCGGATGAGATGCCTGCGTCCCCGCAGTCCCCTCACCCGGTACCCCTTCTGCCCCAGGCACGACCGGCTGGTGTCTTCGAGCTGCAGATCCACTCTTTCGGGCCAGGACCCAGCCTGGGAACCCCGCAGTCCCCCTGCAGCGCTGGGGGCCCCTGCCGCCTCTTCTTCAGGCTCTGCCTGAAGCCAGGGGTCTCCGAAGGGGGCGCCGAGTCCCCGTGCGCCCTAGGCGCAGCACTGAGTGCGCGTGGACCAGTCTACCAGGAGCAGTCCCGGGCGCCGGCACCTGACCCGCCACTGCCTGATGGCCTCATGCGCGTGCCCTTCCGGGACGCCTGGCCGGTGAGAGACCCAGCCCGAGCCCCGGGGCACTCCGCGGGTGCTGGGGCCTTACTCGAACCTTGACCCCTTTCTGACCTCCAGCTCCAAGACACCAACTCTGCCCCTCCATCCCAAATTCCCAGACGGGTAACTTTTTCACCTGGAAAAAAAAAAACATTCTCAGACTCATAAACCCTACCCACTGGGAACCCCAAATTTTCTGACTCCAACTTGCCCTCTAGGGATCCCAAAAGTTCTGACCCCAGCCCTGCATTGTTGGGACTCCAAATTCCTGGAACCCCCAACTCATCCTCTGGAAATTATAAATTCACAGAAGCCTTTCTCTGTTCCTTGGGGATTCCTAAATACTGAGATCCTTTATCCCCAAATCTCCTTGCACTTAGGGACTCTCCACACCCTGTCTTGGGGACCCCCCCAGTCTTCTCTCACCTTACTCCTTTTCAGATCTTCCAATTGGGGCCTGAAAGAGTATCCATGACTCTTTCCCCTCCAAAATCCTATCTCCCATCCCACAAATCCCAAATCAGAGGTGAACAGAGCTGTATTTGAATTCTAGACCCTTGTCCCTTTGGGCAAGGGACTTTCCCTTTCCTAGTCTCAGTTTCCTCATCTGGGGTCATCTCAGTAACCCACAAGGGGCGATTTTGAGGGATTCGACAGGTTACCTTGAGTATAATGCTTACCACGTAGTGCTCAATAGAGAAAGCCCAAACTGTCATTCCTTCCCTGGGCCAGCCCCTCTGGGAACTAACTGTCCCTTGCCTGCCTGGTCCCTGGAATGGTCATCAATCCTGAACTCTGGCCTTCATCGAGTACCGGCCCTGACCACTGTCTTCCATTCTCCTCCCCCACTTTCTCCACCAACCAGGGCACATTCTCTCTCATCATCGAAACCTGGAAAGAGGAGTTAGGAGAGCAGATCCGAGGTGAGTGTTTCCAGTCTTGGGACTGCAGTGTAGTGTGGGGGCTCCAGGGAGCTGGGGCCCGATATGAGGTCCAGGAGAGTGACATGGGGCTGTCTGTGGGGTGGGGCATCCACAGGATTGTTGGACCCATGATGTCATCACAGCTCCTGGAGAGGGGTGCTGGGTGTTGACAACTCCAGGGCTCTTGGCATGTCAATACAGAAATGTCCTGTCCTGTCTTGTCCTGTCCATGGTCCCGAGGCAAACGGAGGAGGTTCTTACTGTCTTGGAGCCAAAGCCACCAGAGCAGGATATAGCATCTCACAGTGACAGTCTTGCTGTGTCACCATTTGATTTTGAAAACCCAGGGTACGATATGGGTCTTGTATGCAAAGCTTTGTCACCGTGTCCTTATAGAGGTCCCAGAGAGCTCTATGGGATGTTGTTACAGCTTCACCAGAGAGAATATTGAGCAAAGGATTCAGAAGGAATGTGGGGTAATCTTGTCCTTAATTCGAGGGGACTTTGGTGCCATGTAAGGCCCACATTAGGGGTTCTATCATTTTGATATAGAAAGCTGTAGCACAGTATTGGGGTATGACAGCTTTCCTGGGGGGAAACTGCCACCCTCCTGGTATCCCAAGGCCTCAGGCAATAGGGTAATTTATGATCCAGTAATTGGGGTCTCTGTCTCTATTTTGATATGTAAAAGTCCTGAGGCATAATTTGGGAGTATTATGACCTCACTTCAAAAGACCTACTATTGTCCCTTTGCCTTACTGAGATATCAAATGTCACAGGGCGTTAGAGATCTCATCACTGATGTGCATAGATTCTGGGGCAAAACATTGGGGGTATTTCGGCTTCTATGGGAGAATTGTGATCATCGTGATGGTCGTTGGGTACTAGATGGGATCGCGACATCAAAGGTCCCGGGGCGCATTAGGGGAGTTTACAGCTTAGCTAAGGGGTAACTGCCATTCTCAAGGCTCGAAAGGTATCTTGGCTTCGCTAGGGGAGGCGGAGAGAGTGCAAGCCGGCGTGCTCCGCCTCTACCGCGGCCGTGGTCCGGCCGGCCCGACTCAGCGCGGCTCTTCTCTCCGCAGGACCCACCTGGAGCCTGCTGGCGCGTGTGGCGGGCCGGCGCCGCCTGGCGGCAGGGGGCCCCTGGGCCCGGGAAGTTCAGCGCCCAGGTGCCTGGGAGCTGCGCTTCTCCTACCGCGCGCGCTGCGAGCCGCCCGCCGTCGGGGCCGCGTGCGCGCGCCTCTGCCGCTCGCACAGCGCCCCCTCGCGGTGCGGGCCAGAACTGCGCCCCTGCGCCCCCGTGGAAGAGGAGTGCAAGGCGTCGTGTGAGTCCTGCATTCAGTCCCACCCCATCCCCGGCCCTTCTTTCGCTCCACTCACGGTCCCCCGACCCCTAACGCAACCTGGTTACTCTCTTTAGGGAACTGAAAACCAGAGAACCCTCCCCAGGTTCCCCAGACACCCTCCCTCCAGGAAACTAGAGAAAGCCATTGGCCTCTGCCCTCATACCCCAGGCCCCGCTCCAGCTCCACTCACAATTCTCAGCTCTCTCCCACGACCCAGCTACCAGCTTCAGGAGCACTGAGGCCCCTAGACTTTTCTCCAGCCCTTCCTGGGTACTCCAGCCCCCTTCCCTCTTCCCAGCGCTCTTGTCGCCCCAAATAGAAACCCCACACTCATTTCTTATGCTTGTACTCCCCACTTCCTGCCCCGATCCACAAGCCCTTTCAGATGCTATGGCCCCAAAGCTCTTCTAATGCTAATTCTTCTAATGTCCCTGCCCTACCGGCATCCAGGGGCTTTGGGAACTCATTGCAGTCCTCCCCACCCCCACCAAGGGATCATTCATCCTCGCTCCCTGCAAACGCAGGCCAGACCCCATTGCTTTCTAAAGCTCTGGACCGGACCTCCATCCTGGGTACTCTCAGACCCTTCCCCAAATTCTCAGCCCCTCTGCAGTCTCTAGGATTCCCAGGCTTGTCCCGACCCTCCCAGACCTAGGCTAATCCAGTGCCTTCCCATCTCCTCTGAGAGGCCAGGTGTTCCTCCCCAGTCCCCGATGCCCTTCCCTCATTCTCCCCCTCTCCAAGCTCAGATCTGCAAGGCCCCACTCCCTTCTCCTTCCATAAGCACGGACTCTGAAGCCTAATGGCTTGGGTTCAAATCCTCATTCCTCCACTTCCTGGCTGGACAAGTCACCCCGCCTCACTGGACCTCAGTTTCCCTGTCTGTAAACTGAGGGTTGCAATGCCATCTGGCCCAGAGGGCTGACTGTCCCAAGGATGAAACAAGGTGGTGCACAGAAAGCCTCAGAAACTTCTCCGCTTCCTGTCCTCCTGACTCTGCCCTTATCAGCATTCCTCGTTCCCTCTGCTTCTCCATCCCGACAGCGGCTTGTCGAGCTGGCTGCAGCGCAGAGCACGGCTTCTGTGAGCAGCCTGATGAATGTCGATGTCTGGAAGGCTGGACTGGGCCCCTCTGCACGGTTCCTGTCTCCACCAGCAGCTGTCTCAGCCCCCGGGGCCCATCCTCTGCCACCACTAGATGCCTCGTACCCGGTCCTGGGCCCTGTGATGGGAACCCGTGTGCCAATGGGGGCAGCTGTAGTGTCAGTACCACCCCTTCCCACCTCATTCTGATCAGTGCTTTACCCTGGGAGTTCCCACCGCCCCCCAACTGGGGTTTCCAGGACACAACAGCCTGGGAAGGGCGGGGGTAGCTGTCAGAGGCTTCGTGGAGGAGTCCAGCCTGCATCTGGGGCTTTGAAGTAGGATTGGGTGATGGGCCTGAGATTGGAGAGAGCAGACCCAGTGGGTGGCACCCCAAGGAGTGGTGTGGGAATGATGCGTCCTGTGGGGCCTCAAACTGCCCTCCTGTGGGATAGAGAACAACTCAGGGCTCAAGGTAGTGGGTGGTGGGTTGGGGATTTGGGATGGGTAGCATCAGAGAGGGCTTCCTGGAGATGGACCCAGGGCTGGGGCTTCTGACATCTGATTTGGCTGGGGGTTGGTGACTGGAGAGGACAGACAAGGTGAATGGTCTGGGCAAGCAAAGATGTGGCTGTGGGAGTGAGCCTGGTGTGTACAGCGATGATGTAGAGCCCAGAGTGGGCCACCTGGACACTGTCAGCATGGGACAGGGCGATATACTCAGGGTTCAAGTTAAGGGGAGGGCTCAGAGCTGGGGCCTCAAAGTAGGATTTGGCTATGTGGACAGAATCGGGGAGGGCAGACCATACAGGCAAAGGAGTAGAGGTGAGAATGGGCTGGCTCTGGGCCTCCACAACCTTCTCCCTGTGGGTTGGATGGGCAGACCCAGAAACAGAGCGAGTGAGGGGTCGTCTCGGCAGGACTTCCCAGGTGAGGCCCCTGCACACTGGGTGGTGGGACCCGACAAGGAGCAGCCCTCCATGGTCAGGACTGAGGAGGGAAATGGGATTTTGCTCCAAGGAGACCCTCCAATCTGAAATCCTCTTGCCTCTGCCCAGGAGACACTGGGGTCCTTTGAATGCACCTGCCCCCGTGGGTTCTATGGGTTGCGGTGTGAGGTGAGCGGGGTGACATGTGCAGATGGACCTTGCTTCAATGGCGGCTTATGTGTGGGAGGCGCAGACCCTGATTCTGCCTACATCTGCCACTGCCCGCCCGGTTTCCAAGGCTCCAACTGTGAGAAGAGGGTGGACCGGTGCAGTCTGCAGCCATGCCGGAATGGTGAGATGGGGAGGCCAGACTGGTCAGGGGTGGGGGTGAGGAGGGTCCCTACGTGGTCGGTGAGCAAGAGCAGGGCTTGGCTCAGACAGCCCCGGGTGGGAATCCTGGCTTTGCCTCCTTTGGCCCTGTGACCTGGGGAAGTGACCCTTCCTCTCTGCCCAGCTTCAGTTTGTTCTTCTGTAAAATGGGCGAGGTGATATTCCTGTCTCGTAAATATTGATTGAGCATCTATTGTGTACCACAGTTCGTTCTAGGGATACAGCAGGGAATGAAACAGACCCAAACCCTTGCCCTCACAGAGCTGATGGGGCAGACAGACAATAAACAAGATAAAGAAGTAAATTCTGTGGGCGGTTAGATGGCGATCAAAGCTAAGGAGAAAAATGAAGCCAGAAGGAGGATGTGGAGTGTGTATGCGGGGGAGGGCAGCTTGACATTTTAGCTAGAGTGGTTAGGAAAGACCTCGGTGGAGGGAGGGAGGGAGGGAGCAATGTAGGCATCTGGGGGAAGAGTGTGTTCCAGGCAGAGGGAAGAGCAAGTGCAAAAATCCTGAGGTAGGATTGTGCCTGGTGTGTTGAGGGTCACAGGGAAGCCAGTGTGGTCAGAGCAGTAGTGAGGAGGACGTGGTGAGAAAGGTCACGGGGTGACCGGGACATATCTTGTGGGACTTCATGGACCATGGGGAGGATTTTGGCTTTACTCTAATGAAGATGAAGGACAGCAGGGTTCTGAGCAGTGGGGAGACCTTATCTGATATAGGCGATAAAAGATTAACTATGAATGTAAAGGGCTCGGTGCCTTCTTATAATAGTACTAACTCTCACCAAAACATTCACTGAGTGTTCATTCTGGGCTGAGTGGTATTAGGGTCCCGCCCTCATGAGGGTCCCAGCCTAGAGAGGGAGACAGAGTTGTCCTCAGGACCCAGAGTGGTCAGAGTTGTGATGGGGGAGCGCAGTGCTGGGATGCGGGAAGAGTCCAGGAGGGCTTCCTGGAGAAGGGTCGACTGAGCAGAGGCCTGAGGCTGAGCTCGGTTAGAGAAAAGGTGAAAAGAATGGGAGAAAAGAAGGGAAAAGGGAGAAGGCATGAGCAAAGGCCACGTGGTTCAAACCTGTCATTCTGAACCTGTTAGCTATTTAAGTATGGTTGAAGCCGAGAGAAAAAAAGAGAGACCCAGAGAGTCAAAGAGGTGAGGCTGGGTTAATCCCAGCGCAGGCGCACACCCAGAGGTGCCCTGGAGTTAGACGGAGCTAGACCAGGGGTATCAGATACGCCAGGGGTATCAGAGGAAAGGGCCTGCAGAGCTGAGAGAGGCGCGGGCGGGGCGGAGGAAGCCGGCCCGCCCCCGACGCCCCTTCCCCCGCAGGCGGAATCTGCCTGGACCTGGGCCACGCCCTGCGCTGCCGCTGCCGCGTCGGCTTCGCTGGGCCGCGCTGCGAACACGACCTGGACGACTGCGCCGGCCGCGCCTGCGCCAACGGCGGCACGTGCCTGGAGGGCGGCGGCGGCGCGCGCCGCTGCTCCTGCGCGCTGGGCTTCGGCGGCCGCGACTGTCGCGAGCGTGCGGATCCGTGCGCCGCGCGGCCCTGCGCCCACGGCGGACGCTGCTACGCCCACTTCTCCGGCCTCGTTTGCGCCTGCGCGCCCGGCTACATGGGCGCGCGCTGTGAGTTCCCCGTCCGCCCCGACGGCGCGGACGACGGCGCAGGCGCACTGCCCGCACCACCGCCGGGCCTGAGGCAGGGGGACCCACAGCGCTTCCTTTTGCCACCGGCTTTGGGACTGTTGGTGGCCGCGGGCGTGGCTGGCGCAGCGCTCTTGATGGTCCACATGCGACGCCGTGGCCCTGGCCCGGATACTGGGTCCCGCTTGCTGGCAGGGACCCCGGAGCCATCGGTCCACGCGCTCCCTGATGCACTCAACAACCTGAGGACGCAGGAGGGTTCCGGGGATGGCCTGAGGTGAGGGGCTGGGCCACAGATGTATGCCTTGTTTCTCTTGTCCGCTTGCGTCAGTCTCCGTGGTGCAGTTGGCCTGATTCCTCCATGGGCCTTCGTGAGTGTCCCATCCTTGCACCAGTCCTTTTCTGATTGGGTCGTTTCACAGTTTCCCTAGTTGGCTTTGGTGGGTGGGAAATGCAAGATCTGAGAATTTAAAGAGCCTAGATCTTATTTTTTCTTCCGCAGCCCATCTGCAGATTGGAGTCGTCCTGAAGATGGAGACTCTCGCGAGATTTACGTTATATCAGCTTCTTCGATCTATGCTCGGGAGGTAGCTATGCCCCTCTACCGCCTTTGCGCTTGTCGTGCACGCTGGGCAGCCCCTTGTTTTGCCTGTGTCCCTCCTTTACCCATACCTGTAAAAGGAGGAGGGTAGAGCCTTTGGAAAGTCCATAACCCACCTTTCTGTTCTGACTCAATTTGATTCTATCTGCATTCCTCTTGCTGTCTCTTTGAGCTACTTGCTGCCTTCTCTTTGGAGGACCTGTGGGCTTCAAGAGGTCACAGCGGGGAGCCTCAGCCAGACCTTCTCTACCGATGTCCCCTCACTGGGGAAAGGGAGAGGAGGTGGAGGGGCAGCCCGAGCTAATGCCTCCTACTCATTTCGTTTTTAGGCCTGACCTGCTCCTTCTCCATCAGCGCTGGAGACAGAGCTTGAATATTTTTGTATTTACTTGGCGATGCCCAGTCTCTGCGTCAGACACGTTGGAGTTCAAGCTGGAAGGGTGGCTGGGAGAATTTTGCAGTTGGAAGTTGTACATAATGGTTATTTATATCTTATTTTTTCTCTTGCCATCTCTTCAGAGACATCTATAAAGGCTCTTATTTTGATCAGCTCTGACTGATGAGGCTGTGTGCTTTGTATTTGGCGTTGGGGCTGCTCCACGTTCTCCCTCCAGGGCTGAGGCTAACAGCCTCTATCTGGTACATCGTCCCGCACTATAGGAGAGGGAAAGAGAATAGTGAACCATGTGCTGAGGCTCTTAAACACTTCTGCTCACATTTCATCAGCTGAAGCAAGTCCCATGGCCAAGCCTGGTGACTGTGAGGCTGAAAAGTAAGTTCTCTGTGAGGGAGGGACAGCGAATATTTTGAACAGAACAGAGTCTGCCACAGATGTGTACCCTGGAGGGCCAGTGCTTGGTTATAGGACATTGCTGGCAGTTTCACCGGATATTGGCAGATTGCTCCTCAGGCCACGCTGCCACCGTGGTGTATAAGAATTCCTATGGAGATTGCTTTTTCTTTGTGTGCACCTTTGTTCTATTTTAAAAGTTTTCTCATGTATACATATTACTGTTTGGGAAAACCTCGGGGAGGTCCCCTGTGACATCTCCAGGTAACAACTTGTCCTTTCTCACCAGTAGCACATAGAATAGCCGTCTGATTTCCTGTCTTGTTCCTAAGGGAGCTGCACTGAGATCTGCTCAGATTAAGATTTCGGATATTGGCAATTTGTTGTAGCTCCCCAGAAAATCAGGGGACACAAGGACACGTTACATAACACCATGGGCATGAGCAAAATCCAGACTATGGAGATTCTATGAGTGGTTTCTTGAAGAAGTAATTACCATTCCACTTCCTCCCCGCTGGAATGACTACAACCACAGTGACAGACAGCAAGTGTCAGCAAGGACATGGAAAAGTGAGGACTGTTGGTGGAATGTAAAATGGTGGAGCACTTTTGGAAAACAGGTTGGCAATTTCTTTAAAAATTAAACTGATACCATATAACCCAGCACCTCTACTTCTAGGTCTCTACCCCAGAGAAAAAAAAAATATGTACATATAAAAACTTGCATGCAAATATTCATAGTATTATTCAAGATAGCCGGAATGTGGAAACAACCCAAGTGGTCCTCAACTGGTGAATGGATAAACAATATGGCCTATCCCTACAGTAGAATTTTATTGAGCCATAAAAAGGAACAAAGTACTGTACTTACTACCACATGGATGAACCATGAAAACATGCTAAGGGAAAGGTGTTAGTCACATTGTATCATTCCATTTATATGAGATGTCCGGAAGAGGCAAATCTATAGAGACAGTAGATGAGTGGTTGCCTGGGTCTGGGGGAGGGATTGGAAATGAACTGAAAATGGGCAGCAGGTATCTTAGTGGCGTGGTGGAAATATTCTAAATGATTGTGATGGTATACAACTTGGTCAGTTTACTAAAAATCTCAGAGCTGTACACTTAAAATAGGTGAATTTTATGGTCTAAATTATCTCAAAGTTGTATAAAACAAATATTTATCAAGGAAGGAGAAGCCTGTAAATGAAAAGAGACTTAAAAGATAAAAAAAACTAATGTTAGAAATACGCATTTGGGTGATAATAGTATAAAAGTAATGAAGATTACCATAGACATCAGCATGATGGTGACCTGACGTAAGGGGACGTCGTGTTTGGGAGGGGGCGTGCCGAGGGATACAGGAAGCTTCTGGCTTCTGATATGGGTGGCGGTTACAGGGATATTTGCCTTATTTCCTTATATTGTTATGTAAGTTGTTTTACACAGTTTTTTTGCATTTGTGTTATATTTAATAACAAAATGTTTAAAACAAATGTGGCCAGTTGTCTATTGCCACAATAATGCATAAATTCAGTGGCATAAAACACTGAACATTTATTTTTGCTGCCACATCTACAGATTGGCTGGGGTTCTTTTGCTCTGGGCTGGGCTGGTTTAGGCTAATCTGGGAGGGGCTCACAAATGTGTGTGTAGTAAGCTCGAGTGTGGGCGTGGGCGAGGCTGGCTGCTCTGCTCCACCGAGCCTCTTATACCTCCGGCAGGTCAGCCCTGGCTTTTCCTCTTGACTGAGGCAGGGGTCTGGGAGAGAGTGGACCCCACTGAACATCATCACTTTCCCCTCATCTTATTGGCCGAAGCAAGTCACAAAGCCAGCCCAGAGTCTT